>NC_091292.1:14294468-14296968 GCF_038502225.1 Cherax quadricarinatus | reverse complement strand
CAATAACCATCCTCCCCCTCCCCCACAACCATCCATCCCCTCTCCTCCTAACCATCTATTCCCCTCCCCCTAACCACCCGTCCCCCCTTCTGTGGAGCAACAGGGGAACCTAGAACTAGGATGAGGACAAGGGGCTCCAAGGACGAATCTGGGAGGGAGGAATGGGAGGTAGAGCTCAAAAAAAGGGAGGAAGACTGGGGAAGGAGACTAGATGAGCTGGAAAGGAAGATGGAAGAGAGGTTAGCAGCAGAATGCAGAAGGTGGAAGCAACAGGCCACAACAGCAGAAATCAAGATAGAGTGATTAGAAGAGGAGCTGAGACATCTGAAACAGCACAGAGACAAAGATATTACAGAAGTAGCATCGGTAATGGCTACATCAAACACAGACAACAGGTCTGAAGGAAGCATGGAAACTAAACTGTATGCAGAGGTCCTTTCAAACCCACATGGGGCCAAAACAAAGACAGGGAGCACACTAGGACAGAATGAGAGGTTTGAAGACATTGAAGAAACTAGGACATGTGCAAGGACCTTACCAGATACCTGTGGGGGCCAGGAACAGGTGAGCAGGAAGGACAAACCAAGAAGCATAGGGGCCATAACTAGGGAAGGGACTGAAGGAAGGAACACTCCACGGGAAGGAACTAAAACACATCAGAGGATGCAATGGGAGTCACAGTGTGAGGTGGAAAGGGAGAGATCCATGTTTGTCTATGGGCTAGACGAAGCTAAAGGGGAAACTTATGATGAAAGAAAGCAGGAGGAGAAAAAAGCGATTGAAGATATCATGAAGGTGATAGGCGAGGGGGACATGACCCAGGTGGCAAATTTTCGGAGAATTGGGTGGTTCACAAAGAAAAGGAATCGGCCTCTCAAAGTAATTTTCAAGGCAGAATCAACCCGAACCATGATCCTGCAGGAGAAAGCACGGCTGAGAGGCAAGCAGGAGTTCCGGAGTGTGTACCTCGATCGAGACAGAACACAGGACGAAAGACGATGAAAGAGAGAGTTCAAAAACGAAAGGAGAAATGGGAGGAAATGAAAAAGGAGAGCAGAACAACCCAGGATCAAATGGAAGGACAAGCACACCCCCCAGAAACACCTGCAGAAGGACTCCAGCCACGACACCCCCAAGGCAACTGAACAATCCAAACCAACCATCACACACCGATCCCTCTGTTTCCACCCCCCGCACCACAGTTACAGCATTAGAACAGAAGTTGAAGGTTTGGTACACAAATGCAGATGGATTAACGAATAAAGATGAGGAATGGCAAGAAAGAATCAATGAGAAGTCCCCAGACGTCATAGCAGTTACAGAAACAAAACTCACAGAGACAATAATAGATGCAATCTTCCCACCAGGATACCAGATCATGAGGAAAGATAGAAGGGGCAGGGGGGGAGGTGGGGTTGCTCTGCTTGTAAAAAACAGATGGAAATTCCAGAAAATGGAAGGCATAGATGAGAAGGGAGAAAGAGACTACATAGCAGGTACACTTCAGGCTGGGGAACACAAAGTGGTCATTGCAGTGATGTATAATCCACCACAGAACTGCAGGAGGCCAAGAGAGGAATATGAAAAGAGCAACAGAGCAATGGTGGACACACTTGCTGAGGTGGCAAGAAGAGCTCACTCCAGCAGAGCAAAGTTGCTGGTTATGGGGGATTTCAACCACAGGGAGATTGACTGGGAAAACTTGGAGCCACATGGGGGTCCCGAAACATGGAGAGCCAGGATGTTGGACGTGGTGCTGGAAAACCTCATGCACCAACATGTTAAGGACACAACCAGAGTGAGAGGGGAGGATGAACCAGCAAGATTGGACCTTGTGTTCACCCTGGGCAGCTCAGACATTGAGGATATCAAGTATGAGAGTCCCCTAGGAGCTAGCGACCACGTGGTTCTGTGCTTTGAATACATAGTAGAGCTGCAAGTGGAGAGAATAACAGGAGTTGAATGGGAAAAGCCTGACTATAAAAGAGGGGACTACATAGGGTTGAAGAACTTCCTGCGGGAGGTCCAGTGGGACAGAGAACTGGCAGGAAAGCCAGTAAATGAAATCATGGAATATGTAACAACAAAATGCAAGGAGGCAGTGGAAAGGTTTATTCCCAAGGGCAACAGTAACAACGGGAAGACCAGAACGAGCCCCTGGTTTACCCGACGGTGTAAGGAGGCAAAAACAAAGTGCAATAGAGAATGGAAAAAGTACAGAAGGCAGAGAACACACGAAAATAGGGAGATCAGTCGCAGAGCCAGGAATGAGTATGCACAGGTAAGGAGGAAGGCCCAGCGACAGTATGAAAATGACATAGCATCGAGAATCAAGACTGACCCGAAACTCTTGTATAGCCACATCAGGAGGAAGACAACAGTCAAAGACCAGGTGATCAGATTAAGGACAGAAGGTGGAGAACTCACAAGAAATGATCAGGAGGTATGTGAGGAGCTGAACAGGAGATATGTGAGGAGCTGAACAGGAGATTTAAGGAAG
>NC_091292.1:14256300-14294368 GCF_038502225.1 Cherax quadricarinatus | reverse complement strand
ATTCAAGGTAGGGGAGGTTGGTATAAATTCTTTGGATCAAAGTACCCTATTATAGCCATAGACCATGAGTACAAACAACGAGTACATGTATGATGAAAGTACTCCATACTCATATGGAAATTTAGAGTCAGGTGACTTTCTTGATACGATCCAGGATAGTTTTTTAAAACAGTTTGTGACAGAGCCAACTAGGGGAAATAACCTCCTTGACTTGGTTCTTGCCAGTAGGGAAACACTAATTAATAATCTTGAGGTTAATGATGAGCTTGGGGTAAGTGATCACAAATCACTCAGTTTTAATATATCATGGAATTCCCCTAATAATGGCAATCAAGTCTCCGTCCCTGACTTTCGCTTGGCTGATTTCATAGGACTGAAAAATTACTTAGGTGGGCTGAACTGGAATGACCTGACTAAGGGTCAGGTAGGTGGTGATGGTTGCCGATATGATGCTTTCCAGGGCATAGTTCTAGCTGCTCAGTCAAATTATGTTCCAAATAGGGAAATCAGATCAAACAAAAATGATCCTAATTGGATGAACAATAGATTAAAATATCTGATTGGTCAAAAGAGAGGCATATATAGGCAAATCAAAAGAGGAGAGGGGCAATTAAGAAATCGATATATTCAGTTAAAGAGAGAAATAAAAAAGGGAATTAGAAAAGCAAAAAGAGATTATGAGGTTAAAGTTGCAAGAGAATCGAAGACTAACCCAAAAGGATTCTTTCAGGTATACAGAAGTAAGATCAGGGACAAGATAGGCCCACTCAAAAGTTCCTCGGGTCAGCTCACTGACAGTGATAAGGAAATGTGTAGAATTTTTAACACATACTTCCTCTCAGTTTTTACACAGGAGGATACCAGCGATATTCCAGAAATGATAAATTATGTAGAACAGGACGATAATAAACTGTGCACGATTAGGGTCACAAGTGACATGGTCCTTAGGCAAATAGATAAATTAAAACCTAACAAATCCCCAGGCCCTGATGAACTGCATGCAAGGGTTCTAAAGGAATGTAAAGAGGAGCTTAGCAAACCTTTGGCTAATCTTTTCAACATATCGCTACAAACTGGCATGGTGCCAGATAAGTGGAAAATGGCAAATGTGATACCTATTTTTAAAGCAGGTGACAGGTCCTTAGCTTCGAACTATAGACCAATAAGCCTAACCTCCATAGTGGGAAAATTTATGGAATCAATAATTGCCGAGGCAGTTCGTAGCCACCTTGAAAAGCATAAATTAATCAACGAATCTCAGCATGGTTTTACAAAGGGGCGTTCCTGCCTTACGAATTTATTAACTTTTTTCACTAAGGTATTTGAGGAGGTAGATCATGGTAATGAATATGATATTGTGTATATGGACTTCAGTAAGGCTTTTGACAGGGTCCCACATCAGAGACTATTGAGGAAAATTAAGGCACATGGAATAGGAGGAGAAATTTTTTCCTGGATAGAGGCATGGTTGACAAATAGCCAGCAGAGAGTTTGCATAAATGGGGAGAAATCAGAGTGGGGAAGCGTCACGAGCGGTGTTCCACAGGGGTCAGTGTTGGGCCCCCTGCTGTTCACAATCTGCATAAACGACATAGATGAGGGCATAAAGAGCGACATCGGCAAGTTTGCCGATGACACCAAAATAGGCCGTCGAATTCATTCTGACGAGGACATTCGAGCACTCCAGGAAGATTTGAATAGACTGATGCAGTGGTCGGAGAAGTGGCAGATGCAGTTTAATATAGACAAATGCAAAGTTCTAAATGTTGGACAGGACAATAACCATGCCACATATAAACTAAATAATGTAGATCTTAATATTACAGATTGCGAAAAAGATTTAGGAGTTCTGGTTAGCAGTAATCTGAAACCAACACAACAGTGCATAAGTGTTTGCAATAAAGCTAATAGAATCCTTGGCTTCATATCAAGAAGCATAAATAATAGGAGTCCTCAGGTTATTCTTCAACTCTATACATCCTTGGTTAGGCCTCATTTAGATTATGCTGCACAGTTTTGGTCACCGTATTACAGAATGGATATAAATGCTCTGGAAAATGTACAAAGGAGGATGACAAAGTTGATCCCATGTATCAGAAACCTTCCCTATGAGGATAGACTGAGGGCCCTGAAACTGCACTCTCTGGAAAGACGTAGAATTAGGGGGATATGATTGAGGTGTATAAATGGAAGATGGGAATAAATAAAGGGGATGTAAATAGTGTGCTGAAAATATCTAGCCTAGACAGGACTCGCAGCAATGGTTTTAAGTTGGAAAAATTCAGATTCAGGAAGGATATAGGAAAGTACTGGTTTGGTAATAGAGTTGTGGATGAGTGGAACAAACTCCCAAGTACCGTTATAGAGGCCAGAACGTTGTGTAGCTTTAAAAATAGGTTGGATAAATACATGAGTGGATGTGGGTGGGTGTGAGTTAGACCTGATAGCTTGTGATACCAGGTCGGTTGCCGTGTTCCTCCCTTAAGTCAATGTGACCTGACCTGACTAGGTTGGGTGCATTGGCTTAAGCCGGTAGGAGACTTGGACCTGCCTCGCATGGGCCAGTAGGGCTTCTGCAGTGTTCCTTCGTTCTTATGTTCTTATATGATGAATACACTTCGCGTATCATATATTCACTCACGTATGGGTACACTTCTCAGCTATAATGAGTACTCACTCACGCATTAATACACTCACCTATGATTACACTCACTCATGGCAGAAATTCTTGTTTACATTACATAGCAACGTAGGTAAGCAGAGCAGAGCTGCCAGTTAGTGGCTGTCCTTGCCTCCCAGGGTAACCCAATCACGAGGTTGACTTATCTGTCTGGTCAACCTAGTCACTAGGTTGACTTTTTTGTCTGCCTGGTCAACCTGGTCACTAGGCTGGCTTCTTGTCTGCGTAGGTAATCTAGTCACTAGGCTAGTTATATTATCACATGCAAATCTATCATTTCACTGCCATTAATTTTATAATAACAATAATTTATTTTTCAATAAACCATACCCCCGGCCGGGATTGAACCCGCGGTCATAGAGTCTCAAAACTCCAGCCCGTCGCGTATGGGTATGGTTTATTTGCAATCGTGTCAGATAAGATAAGATAAGATTTCGTTCGGATTTTTAACCCCGGAGGGTTAGCCACCCAGGATAACCCAAGAAAGTCAGTGCGTCATCGAGGACTGTCTAACTTATTTCCATTGGGGTCCTTAATCTTGTCCCCCAGGATGCGACCCACACCAGTCGACTAACACCCAGGTACCTATTTGCTGCTAGGTGAACAGGACAACAGGTGTAAGGAAACGTGTCGAAATGTTTCCACCCGCCGGGAATCGAACCCGGGCCCTCCGTGTGTGATTTCTTGAGTCAAGTTATTTTTCAATACGATGCATTTCTGTTACCAAACCCTCTTGCATGGAAACGACCGTAGTTAAGGAAAACATTTCTAAATATTCTCATTCATCCAACATCACTTTGTTTTTCTTAAGTTGGGGTACATAAACTTCTTAAAATTACACATTCAAACACAGATGAACATATTTAAAGTACGGTTTTTATTCGTCAAGACAGAAGCGAAACAATTTGCACGCGTTTTAGTACGTGTCAACAAGAATGTGTTATGAAACAGGTTCACAAGCCAATAGAAGTGTACCTATTATTATTATTATATTTCCCGGTGAGCACTAAATTCTTATGCATCTTGTAGTGCCTATAGAGTGAGATTCAGTCAGATTTGATCCCGTACAGATGAGTTTTGTCCAAACGCAGACAATATATTCTCCGAGCAGTTCCTTGCTACAGTCATACCACGGGCGGGATTGAACCCGCGGTCATAGTCTCAAAACTCCAGCCCGTCGCGTTAGCCACTAGACCAGCTAGCCACAATAAGATTCGTCCAACTAGGTATATTTCTACACCATAGGAAGGTTAGCACAGGCACCACTGTGAGATTCGTCTGTAAAAACTTGCATTTGTGGTCACAGTAGTGCCTATGGTAACCTTCCTATGGTGCAGAAATATACCTAGTTAGACGAATCTTATTGTGGCTAGCTGGTCCAGTGGCTAACGCGACGGTCTGGAGTTTTGAGACTCTCTGACCGCGGGTTCAACCCGCCCGTGGTATGGTTTGTTTGCAATCGTGTCATTACTATTTCGTCAGCCTTGCTACAGTATTTTCCACGACTGATTTACCTACAATCTTTCAAACTACCCAGAACTCTCCACGTGGACGTGATTGTTCTCTGAGTTCCAATGTAGCCTCAAAATAAGTACATTCCTAATTTATAGATAAATTTGACAGTGTTCCACATTCCTGCAGGGTGAAGTAGTTGCACATGCAGCAGCACAACCACCACAAAATAGAAGCAGCAGGATGGGTAGCGGAAGCAGTAAACGCAAAGACAAGAGTCACTTACTAGAGACTTTGAAGGAGCACAAGGACAGCATCATGTGCCTGGCCCTCACAGATGACTCTTCCCTCCTGGTGACGGGATCCTACGACACCACAGCCTGTTTGTGGAGCACCATGAGCGACGCTACCGAGTGTCTCGGCATACTCATGTATGTAGCTGCTTCTGCTGTGTTTTCCAGGCATCCCACCTCTCTTTATCATATACCCTATCTATCATATGATTTAATATCTATCATATACTCTAACCATCCTACTATATACACTGATCTCCAATATACTTAAGTCTGTCGATCATGTAATATTCTTTACTGCATAATCATATCATCGCCCAGTAATACTTTCGACCCCGTCTCTGAAGGCAAGAGTTAAGCTCATCAGGTGTCTACCATTCAGTTATTTTTTACATTAATGATGTATCAAACAAATGATACAGGATTTCAACAGTCATATATTGAAATGATCGACAATAAGCATTATGTACCTCTTTCAGGATTACAACAATAAATATTGTGTACCTCCTCCAGACTACAATAAGCATTATGCATGTAACTTGGGATCACACTCTAAACAATGTATCTATAAACGCAATACACTTCCCCCAGAATCACAATAACAATGTGTGCTTTCCTAGATCTACGACTGCAAGCACTGTCTTCCATATAGTTATGGCTTATAAACACGCTTGCTAAGAAGCAATTCTATGACAGCACAATCATGAACAATATGTCGTCCCCATAACAACGAATATAAACATTCTACACATTATTCCCTTTCCCTTGGATCACAGCAATTAGCATTGCCTTGTAACCTCGGAGCAGCAGTACTAAATGTTGTATATTAAACAGATGGTGAAGATTCTAACACTGCTTACACTGGGTCTGAAAGGCATTCTGCACACATTATTGAGATGATTTGTTGGAACTTACTTGTTATATAGCAAAGAACTGCAGACCGATAGCGCTAACATCCCATATCATAAAAATCTTTGAAAGGGTCCTAAGAAGCAAGATCGCCACCCATCTAGATACATGGGTTTAGAACAGGTCGCTCCTGTCTGTCCCAACTACTGGATCACTACGACAAGGTCCTTAATGCAATGGAAAACAAAAAGAATGCAGATGTAATATATACAGACTTTGCAAAAGCCTTCGACAAGTGTGACAATGGCGTAATAGCGCACAAAATGCGTGCTAAAGGAATAACAGTAAAAATTGGTAGATGGATCTATAATTTCCTCACAAACAGAACACAAAGAGTAGTAAACAGAGTAAAGTCTGAGGCGGCTACGGCGAAAAGCTCTGTTCCGCAAGGCACAGTACTCGCTCCCATCTTGTTCCTGTTCCTCATTTCTGATATAGACAAGGATGTAAGCCACAGCACCGTGTCTTCCTTTGCAGATGACACCCGAATCTGCATGACAGTGTCTTCCACTGCAGACACTGCAAAGCTCCAGGCGGACATCAACCAAATCTTTCATTGGGCTGCAGAAAACAATATGAAGTTCAACGATGAGAAATTTCAATTACTCCGATATGTTAAACATGAGGAAATTAAAACTTCATCAGAGTATAAAAAAAATTCCAGCCACACAGTAGAGTGAAAAACTAACGTCAAAGACCTGGGAGTGATCATGTCGGAGGATCTCACCTTCAAGGACCATAACATTGTATCAATGGCATCTGCTAGAAAAATGACAGGATGGATAATGAGAACCTTCAAAACTAGGGATGCCAAGCCCATGATGACACTCTTCAGGTCGCTTGTTCTATCTAGGCTGGAATATTGCAGCACACTAACAGCACCTTTCAAGGCAGGTGAAATTGCTGACCTAGAAAATGTACAGAGAACCTTCACGGCACCTCAGTTACTGGGAGCGCTTGAAGTTCCTGAACCTGTACTCTCTGGAACGCAGGCGGGAGAGATACATGATTATATACACGTGGAAAATCCTAGAGGGACTGATACCAAACTTGCACACGAAAATCATATTCTCTGAAAGCAAAAGACTCGGCAGACGATGCAACATCCCCCCAATGAAAAGCAGGAGTGTCACTAGCACGCTAAGAGACAACAAAATAAGTGTCAGGGGCCCAAGACTGTTCAACTGCCTCCCAGCATACATAAGGGGGATTACCAATAGACCCCTGGCTGTCTTCAAGTAGGCACTGGACAGGCACCTATAGTCGGTACCTGACCAGTCGGGCTGTGGCTCGTACGTTGGATTGCGTGCAGCCAGCAGTAACAGCCTGGTTGATCAGGCCCTGATCCACCATGAGGCCTGGTCACAGACTGGGCCGCGGGGGCGTTGACCCCCGGAACTCTCTTCAGGTAAACTCCAGGTTAGAGCTGGCTTGTTAAAGCTGTAACAGAGCGAAGTGTTGAGCAAGTAATAACTTGTTCTTATCACCAGTGTCTTTTCTTTTAATATATTCACCCCAGGAGTGCCAATTTTCAGTATTATTTACTATCTTCAAAAGCAATTATTTAAAAGTACAATTTATTATTCCAGGGACCACTAATTTAACGTGTTTATTTTTCCTGCCTGCAGAGGACACACGGGAAGGATCGTGTGTGTGGCGACGAGTATGACCTTCGTCTACACTGGCTCAGAAGATTCCACCATCAAGAAGTGGGACATTTGCACCTCCGACTGTATCTTTACATACTCCGGTGAGCCACCATCCTAAGATGGCTTTTGCTTATCGCTTCAGTGAAAATACTGCAGTCCTCGATGACACTGATTTTCTTGAGTTAACGCTTCGGGGTTAAAAATTCGAACAAAATATTCTCTCTCGCTTTCACGGCGCGCATAACGGAGATAAAACACCTCAATTATTGGGAGCGCTTGAGGTTCCTAAACCTGTATTCCCTGGAACGCAGGAGGGAGAGATACATGATTATATACACCTGGAAAATCCTAGAGGGACTAGTACCGAACTTGCACACGAAAATCACTCACTACGAAAGCAAAAGACTTGGCAGACGATGCACCATCCCCCCAATGAAAAGCAGGGGTGTCACTAGCACGTTAAGAGACCATACAATAAGTGTCAGGGGCCCGAGACTGTTCAACTGCCTCCCAGCACACATAAGGGGGATTACCAACAGACCCCTGGCAGTCTTCAAGCTGGCACTGGACAAGCACCTAAAGTCAGTTCCTGATCAGCCGGGCTGTGGCTCGTACGTTGGTTTGCGTGCAGCCAGCAGCAACAGCCTGGTTGATCAGGCGCTGATCCACCAGGAGGCCTGGTCACAGACCGGGCCGCGGGGGCGTTGACCCCCGAAACTCTCTCCAGGTAAACTCCAGGTAAACTGCAACTGGCTTCTCTGATCACCTTTCTGACATCCAACCAGTAATATTAAACTGATTAACACCTTCGCAAACCGCTGGATGTTGTTCCTTTTGCATAGTTGGTCAGATACAATTGTTGTGGTTCATAAGAAGAGTGAAGGGTAACACTGACACCAAAATGGAGGCTGTTTTAGGGATGTATTAGGAGTTAATTAAAGACAAAGCCCAGCCTATCACTCCCACCCACCGCCTAGGTCAGGGTGTAACTGCGGGGTCTGTGATCCACGTACGTTGTTCAAAAGTCACGTGACTAGCTTGTACAAAGGATGCTGCAAATAAATGGTAATGGCGCATGTATATATAGGGAGGTACCACCTCTGGAATATATATATATATATATATATATATATATATATATATATATATATATATATATATATATATATATATATATATATATATATATATATATATATATATATGCAAGGAATCCGCAAGAGCAGGTGAAATATACACAAACAAAGGTTCGTAGGTTCGAGTCTCCTTCAGCCAAAGATCAGTGTTTGTGTATATTTCGCCTGCTCTTGCGAATTCCTTGCATTGTTAAAATCTCTAGTAAGGCTGATGCATGCAGGGGATAAGATGAAAAGCTGTAAGCCTTCTCTCTGAAAGCTGGCTGCATTGGATCAACGTCTAGCGCAAGCTGGACGCCAAGGTATTGTCCAGTGTGGTGAGAATGGTATAGCACTGCGTACCTTGTTCCAAGGTTCGTAGGTTCGAGTCTCCTTCAGCCAGAGATCAGTGTATATATATATATATATATATATATATATATATATATATATTTATATATTTTATTTATTTTATTATCACACTGGCCGATTCCCACCAAGGCAGGGTGGCCCGAAAAAGAAAAACTTTCACCATCATTTACTCCATCACTGTCTTGCCAGAAGGGTGCTTTACACTACAGTTTTTAAACTGCAACATTAACACCCCTCCTTCAGAGTGCAGGCACTGTACTTCCCATCTCCAGGACTCAAGTCCGGCCTGCCGGTTTCCCTGAACCCCTTCATAAATGTTACTTTGCTCACACTCCAACAGCACGTCATGTATTAAAAACCATTTGTGTCCATTCACTCCTATCAAACACGCTCACGCATGCCTGCTGGAAGTCCAAGCCCCTCGCACACAAAACCTCCTTTACCCCCTCCCTCCAACCTTTCCTAGGCCGACCCCTACCCCGCCTTCCTTCCACTACAGACTGATACACTCTTGAAGTTATTCTGCTTCGCTCCATTCTCTCCACATGTCCGAACCACCTCAACAACCCCTCCTCAGCCCTCTGGACAACAGTTTTGGTAATCCCGCACCTCCTCCTAACTTCCAAACTACGAATTCTCTGCATTATATTCACACCACACATTGCCCTCAGACATGACATCTCCACTGCCTCCAGCCTTCTCCTCGCTGCAACATTCATCACCCATGCTTCACACCCATATAAGAGCGTTGGTAAAACTGTACTCTCATACATTCCCCTCTTTGCCTCCAAGGACAAAGTTCTTTGTCTCCACAGACTCCTAAGTGCACCACTCACTCTTTTTCCCTCATCAATTCTATTATTCACCTCATCTTTCATAGACCCATCCGCTGACACGTCCACTCCCAAATATCTGAATACATTCACCTCCTCCATACTCTCTCCCTCCAATCTGATATTCAATCTTTCATCACCTAATCTTTTTGTTATCCTCATAACCTTACTCTTTCCTGTATTCACCTTTAATTTTCTTCTTTTGCACACCCTACCAAATTCATCCACCAATCTCAGCAACTTCTCTTCAGAATCTCCCAAGAGCACAGTGTCATCAGCAAAGAGCAGCTGTGACAACTCCCACTTTGTGTGTGATTCTTTATCTTTTAATTAACTCCACGATTCTTGTCAAGACCCTCGCATTTACTTCTCTTACAACCCCATCTATAAATATATTAAACAACCACGGTGACATCACACATCCTTGTCTAAGGCCTACTTTTACTGGGAAATAATTTCCCTCTTTCCTACATACTCTAACTTGAGCCTCACTATCCTCGTAAAAACTCTTCACTGCTTTCAGTAACCTACCTCCTACACCATACACTTGCAACATCTACCACATTGCCCCCATTGCCCACATTGCCTTTTCCAAATCCATAAATGCCACAAAGACCTCTTTAGCCTTATCTAAATACTGTTCACTTATATGTTTCACTGTAAACACCTGGTCCACACACCCCCTACCTTTCCTAAAGCCTCCTTGTTCATCTGCTATCCTATTCTCCGTCTTACTCTTAATTCTTTCAATAATAATTCTACCATACACTTTACCAGGTATACTCAGCAGACTTATCCCCCTATAATTTTTGCACTCTCTTTTATCCCCTTTGCCTTTATACAAAGGAACTATGCATGCTCTCTGCCAATCCCTAGGTACCTTACCCTCTTCCATACATTTATTAAATAATTGCACCAACCACTCCAAAACTATATCCCCACCTGCTTTTAACATTTCTATCTTTATCCCATCAATCCCGGCTGCCTTACCCCCTTTCATTTTACCTACTGCCTCACGAACTTCCCCCACACTCACAACTGGCTCTTCCTCACTCCTACAAGATGTTATTCCTCCTTGTCCTATACACGAAATCACAGCTTCCCTATCTTCATCAACATTTAACAATTCCTCAAAATATTCCCTCCATCTTCCCAATACCTCTAACTCTCCATTTAATAACTCTCCTCTTCTATTTTTAACTGACAAATCCATTTGTTCTCTAGGCTTTCTTAACTTGTTATTCTCACTCCAAAACTTTTTCTTATTTTCAACAAAATTTGTTGATAACATCTCACCCACTCTCTCATTTGCTCTCTTTTTACATTGCTTCACCACTCTCTTAACCTCTCTCTTTTTCTCCATATACTCTTCCCTCCTTGCATCACTTCTACTTTGTAAAAACTTCTCATATGCTAACTTTTTCTCCCTTACTACTCTCTTTACATCATCATTCCACCAATCGCTCCTCTTCCCTCCCGCACCCACTTTCCTGTAACCACAAACTTCTGCTGAACACTCTAACACTACATTTTTAAACCTTCCCCATACCTCTTCGACCCCATTGCCTATGCTCTCATTAGCCCATCTATCCTCCAATAGCTGTTTATATCTTACCCTAACTGCCTCCTCTTTTAGTTTATAAACCTTCACCTCTCTCTTCCCTGATGCTTCTATTCTCCTTGTATCCCATCTACCTTTTACTCTCATGTATATGTATATATATATATATATATATATATATATATATATATATATATATATATATATATATATATATATATATATATATATATAACTACACAAGTATTGCACCATGGACACGATTTCCATGCTCTGGTTGCATATGATACTAGATGGAACAACATGAGTAAAGAATAATGAGATAACTGAAGCTTTCTTAAAGTTCTGGAAAATAGTTTTAAGTTGATGAGTAAGACTCCTGTGCCTGAACAGTTGGGTATTTTCATTGTTGAAACGTTTCTCCTACACGGTAGGCTTCTCCAGTCATATACAGAGGCAGCAGGTGTAGTGGCGAAATAAAGATGATGTAATCAGTCCATAAACCAAGGAGAAATAGTATTTTGAGATGGTCAGTCCCTCAGCCTGGAGAAGAGGACAGATCCGTGGATTGCGACGGCCCACCTACACGAGGCTTTAGTTTAAGCCTCATTTAGATGAAATATCATTTAAATAGTCTCTCTGTTTTGCTGCAAGAAATTGGAGCACGCATCAATAACTGGGCCTCTACCCTTCAAACAGAACTGTTTGCCATACTCCTTGCACTCAAATGTGTCCATGTATCTAAGGTTGACACTTTAATTGTAACTGATTCTCTGTCATCCATAAATGCTCTCAACTCATTTATTTTTTATTTATTTATTTATTTATTTAAAAATTTGAGCACACATACAGAGGTACAAAAAAATACAGATAAGAGCAGCATGCCAAAGCCACTTATACTATGCATAGCATTACGGGCTGGCTTAAAATTAACTTAAGATTAACTAAGCAATGATGAAATCAGTGAAAAACATTAATGTAAACAGATTACTATAAAGCACAAGTGAGTATTACAAAGACAGGTCATATGGTTGCATGCATTGTTGTAAATTCAGTAGAATGGAGTATTCTGTTAGGTAGTGTATTTAAAAAATAATAAAGTTAGATTGGGTTTTAGGTTTAACATTTATGTGATATAATTGTGAGAAACATTTAAGATATACAATTTATAAGGTTCAGTTATTCAGTATTTATTTGGTTTTGGGTGAGTAAGTGATCTTTGAGAAGAGACTTGAATTTATAAACAGGTAGTGTTTCTTTTATATTTACAGGTAATGAATTCCAGATTTTAGGGCCTTTTATGTGCATTGAGTTTTTGCATAGCGTGAGATGGACACGAGGAATATCAAAGAGTGATCTGTGCCTTGTGTTATGGTCATGTGTTCTGTTGAGGTTGGCAAGGAGATGTTTGAGGGGAGGGTTAATATCAGAGTTGAGTGTTCTATGTATGTAATAGGTGCAGTAATAAGTATGGATGTTTTGTATGGTGAGTAGGTTGAGTGTATTGAATATTGGTGGAGTGTGCTGCCTGTAGTGAGAATTTGTTATCATTCTAACTGCAGCCTTTTGTTGGGTAATTAGTGGTCTGAGATGGTTACTTGTTGTTGAGCCCCATGCACAAATTCCATAGGTGAGATAGGGGTAAATAAGAGAGTGATATAGGGCCAGGAGGGCTGACTGTGGAGCATAGTACCGTATTTTCGATAGTATGCCTACAGTCTTGGAAATTTTCTTAGAAATTTGTTGTATATGTGTATGAAATTTGAGTCTATTATCAAGGTGGATTCCTAAGAATTTTCCCTCTGTTAGCTTTGTGATAGGTGATCCGTTTATCATTATGTTAAGAGGGACATCTGTAGCTCTGTTACCAAACTGAATGAAGTAGGTTTTGTCAATGTTTAGTGTAAGTTTGTTAGTACTCATCCAGGTAGATATTTTCTGTAATTCGGTATTTACAGTATTGGCTAGCGTGACTGGGCTCGGGTGGGAGAAGACGTATGTTGTGTCATCAGCAAATAGTGTGGGTTTGAGTAATTGCGAAGCATTTGGTAGGTCATTTATGTATAGGAGAAAGAGAAGAGGGCCAAGGACACTTCCCTGTGGGACACCAACTGTAATTGGTTGTGCAGAAGAGTTTGCCCCATTTGCGTACACATATTGGCTTCTGTTGCTGAGGTATGACTTGAGGTAGTTGAGGGAGTGCCCTCTTATACCATAGTGTGACAATTTTACGTGGAGCAAGTCATGGTCAACTGTATCAAAAGCTTTACGTAAGTCAATGAAGATCCCCAGTGGGACTTCTTTTTTCTCTATTGCAGTGTATATATGTCATTAAGTATAAATTGTGGCATGCTTGTGTCAGAAGCCAGACACAGGTATGTCAAGATTGTGGACAGTGGAGTCAGAGTGCACATGCTGTGGATTCCATCTCACATTGGTCTTCAGATGCATGATAGAACTGATAAATTGGCTAAGCTGTATGCTTTCAAAGAGGGAGTAGATTACAATCTTGGCTTATCAGGTAGTAGTTTGAGAACAATAATACGAAAAGAACTTCAAATGAACTTTATTGACTTAAGGCTCAGGGAGATTGACACAAGTCAGTCCATCTATCATCATTCCATCATGCAGGAGGAGCCACATGTCTATGGTGCATGCAACAAGATAAGCAGACTCTTGGATGTCACTACTGCCCGGCTCCGGCTGGGTTACAAGTATCTTTGGCAGGTTAAATCACCACCACCAGATGTAGACCAAACGAAATGTAAACTTTGCCAGATGGACTATTGTCACACCCTGCGTCATTATGTACTGGAGTGTGATCAAATTAATGAATTTAGAAACAACTCACTCAGAAATGTTCAAGAAACGGCAAAGTATTTTATCCACAGTGGTATATTACAGACCATTCTGGAGAAATACCCTGACTTTGCTAGCTGTAAATAATGCATTACCATGTGTGTGTGTGTGTGCGCGCGCGCGCGCGCGTGTGTGTGTGTGAGTGTGTGTGTGTGTGTACTCACCTATTTGTACTCACCTATTTGTGGTTGCAGGGGTCGAGTCCTAGCTCCTGGCCCCGCCTCTTCACCGGTTGCTACTAGGCCCTCTCTCTCCCCGCTCCATGAGCTTTATCAAACCTCGTCTTAAAACTGTGTATGGTTCCTGCCTCCACTACGTCATTTTCTAGGCTATTCCACTGCCTTACAACTCTATGACTGAAGAAATACTTCCTACTATCTCTCTGACTCATTTGTGTCTTCAACTTCCAATTGTGGCCTCTTGTTTCTGTGTCCCCTCCCTGGAACATCCTGTCCTTGTCCACCTTGTCTATTCCACGCAGTATTTTATATGTCGTGTGTGTGTCTGTGTGTCTGTGTGTCTGTGTGTGTGCGTGTGTGGGTGTGTGTGTGCGTGTGTGGGTGTGTGTGTGGGTGTGTACTCACCTATTTGTGGTTGCACGGGTCGAGTCTTAGCTCCTGTGTGTGAGGGTGTGTGCGTGGGTGTGTGTGAGGGTGTGTGTGTGGGTGTTGGTGTGTGTGTGTGTGGGTGTGTGTGTACTCACCTCACCTAGTTGAGGTTGCGGGGGTCGAGTCCGAGCTCCTGGCCCCGCCTCTTCACTGATCGCTACTAGGTCACTCTCCCTGAGCCGTGAGCTTTATCATACCTCTGCTTAAAGCTATGTATGGATCCTGCCTCCACTACATCGCTTCCCAAACTATTCCACTTACTGACTACTCTGTGGCTGAAGAAATACTTCCTAACATCCCTGTGATTCATCTGTGTCTTCAGCTTCCAACTGTGTCCCCTTGTTACTGTGTCCAATCTCTGGAACATCCTGTCTTTGTCCACCTTGTCAATTCCTCTCAGTATTTTGTATGTCGTTATCATGTCCCCCCTATCTCTCCTGTCCTCCAGTGTCGTCAGGTTGATTTCCCTTAACCTCTCCTCGTAGGACATACCTCTTAGCTCTGTGTGTGTGTGTGTGTGTGTGGGTGTGCGTCCTTGTGTGTATGCATATATTTGTACGCTCGTGTGCACATGTCCGTGCGTGCGCCCTGGTGTGTGTGTGTGTGTGTGTGTGTGTATACATATATTGTATGCTCGTGTGCATGTGTCTGTGCGTGCGCCCTCGTGTGTGTATGTGTGTGCGGCACGCGCTAGTGTGGGTGTATGATCCACTTAATATTTGTATTTATAACTCATTACAATTGTGACCAGGTGTGGACGTATCAGTGGTTCATTACTTTGTAATTTGTTCATGACTGTAACCATGTATAGGAGTGAGGCTGATTCATTACCTCTGTAACTTGCCATGATTGTGACCAGATCTACCGTGTGTGTGTGTGTGTGTGTGTGTGTGTGTGTGTGTGTGTGTGTGTGTGTGTGTGTGTGTCTGTCTGTCTGTCTGTGTGTGTGTGTCTGTCTGTGTGTGTACTCACCTATTTGTGGTTGCATGCGTGTGTGTGTGTGTGTGTGTGTGTGTGTGTGTACTCACCTAATTGTACTCACCTAATTGTAGTTGCAGGGGTCGAGACTCAGCTCCTGGCCCCGCCTCTTCACTGATTGCTACTGGATCCTCTCTCTCTCTGCTTCCTGAGCTTTGTCATACCTCTTCTTAAAACTATGCATGGTTCCTGCCTCCACTACTTCACTTGCTAGGCTATTCCACTTGCTGACAACTCTATGACTGAAGAAATACTTCCTAACGTCCCTGTGACTCGTCTGAGTCTTCAGCTTCCAGTTGTGACCCCTTGTCCCTGTGTCCCCTCTCTGGAACATCCTATCTCTGTCCACCTTGTCTATTCCCCGCAGTATCTTGTATGTCGTTATCATGTCTCCCCTGACCCTTCTGTCCTCCAGTGTCGTCAGTCCGATTTCCCTTAACCTTTCCTCGTACGACATTCCCTTGAGCTCTGGGACTAGCCTTGTTGCAAACCTTTGTACTTTCTCTAACTTCTTGACGTGCTTGACCAGGTGTGGGTTCCAGACTGGTGCTGCATACTCCAGTATGGGCCTAACATACACAGTGTACAGTGTCTTGAACGATTCCTTATTAAGGTATCGGAACGCTATTCTCAGGTTTGCCAGGCGCCCGTATGCTGCAGCGGTGATTTGGTTGATGTGTGCCTCCGGTGATGTGCTCGGTGTTATGGTCACCCCAAGGTCTTTCTCCCTCAGTGAGGTCTGTAGTCTTTGTCCACCTAGCCTATACTCTGTCTGCGGTCTTCTTTGCCCCTCCCCAATCTTCATGACTTTGCATTTGGCTGGATTGAATTCGAGAAGCCAGTTGCTGGACGACATGTCCAGCCTGTCCAGGTCTCTTTGCAGTCCTGCCTCATCCTCGTCCGATTTAATTCTTCTCATCAACTTCACGTCATCTGCAAACAGGGACACTTCAGAGTCTATTCCTTCCATCATGTCGTTCACATATATCAAAAATAGCACTGGTCCTAGAACTGACCCCTGTGGGACCCCGCTCGTAACAGGCGCCCACTGTGATACCTCTTCACGTACCATGACTCGTTGCTGCCTCCCTGTCAGGTATTCCCTTATCCATTGCAGTGCCCTCCCTTTTACGTGCGCCTGATCCTCCAGCTTCTGCACTAATCTCTTGTGGGGAACTGTGTCAAAGGCCTTCCTGCAGTCTAGGAAAACGCAATCTACCCACCCCTCTCTCTCGTGTCTTACTTCTGTTACCTTGTCATAAAACTCCAGGAGGTTTGTGATACAAGATTTGCCTTGTGTGTGTCCAGTCCCTGGACCCATTACATACCTCTGTAATCTGTAAATACCTTTGTAACTTGACATGATTGTGACCAGACCTACCTGGAGTTCATTACCTTTGTAAATTGTGAGTTCATTACCTTTGTAAATTGTGAGTTCATTACCTTTGTAAATTGTGAATTCATTACCTCTGTAACTTGCTCAGCTATCAAAACTTTGGAGTCCAGTCCCTGGACCAATTATGTACCTCTGTAATCTTTTGACTACCGCCCACAGGATGGGTATGGGGTGCATAATAAACATATTAAACTAACATATTAAACTGTTTTGCTGTATTTGTTTTTTTTAACAATAACTGCGGCTGCAGGTCACGTCAGTCAGGTGAACCGCATCATGTGCGCTGGAGACTTCCTCTTTAGCACCTCCTACGATAAGACGGCGAAGGTGTGGCTGCAGCAGGTCAACAACGCTTCCACACAGGAGGAAGTCCTCGTGCGCACCTTCGAGGTGAGGATTGTGTTGTATTCACCGCAAGGAGTGGTGGAGGCTCGATCCTCGGTACGGTTACATCCAAACTTTGACGCTCCGTTTGTGGTGACCGCGGTTATTGGATGGAAGGTCAAGCTTCCACCGCTCCTTGCGGCAAATGACTCACACAAGTTTACTGCATCACAAGAATAATAATAATAATATACTGACACCAGATAATCCACTAACCCAGAAATTGGAAATAAAAACCTGGAAGATATTTCAGTCTTTCCTGGACCAGTAGGAAGACATGAGTGACTTAGTAATAGTCCCGGACGGATCGAAACATCAAATTAGTGATGGTCCAGAACAGACTGAAACATCGTCTTGTTTTCATTAATGTGTTAGTTAATTGTGACTCGCTCCAGCCTCGGTATTGTGATTTATTCAGTATGTGGGACAGAGGATCGAGCCTCCAACACCATGCTGCATGATCCACACGGGTCTTCTGCTACACACAAAGTATTAGGAAGACGAATATGCAGTATATATATTCAACATGTGACCCCATGTCACCCTACAGGGTCATACCAAGGCAGTGTACCCCATCATCTTCCTACCTGGACAAGACACGGGTGGAGTCAACGAGGAGGGTCTGAAGATCAACCCAAGTGACTTGGTCATCACGGGCAGCACAGACACCACAGCCAAGTCCTGGGCACTAGACATGGGCATATGTCTCAAGGTCAGCATGAACACTTATATATATATATATATATATATATATATATATATATATATATATATATATATATATATATATATATATATATATATATATATATATATATATATATATATATATATATATGTATATATATATATATATATATATATATATATATATATATATATATATATATATATATATATATACACAGTGGACCCCACATAACGCTATTAATCCGTTCCTGAGAGCTCAATGTTATGCAAAATTATCGTTATGCGAATTAATTTTCCCCATAAGAAATAATGGAAATCAAATTAATCCATGCAAGACACCCAAAAGTATGAAAAAAAAAGTTTTTACCACATGAAATATTAATTTTAATACACACAAACTTAAGAAAACATGCACAGTTACATGACACTTACCTTTATTGAAGATGTGGTGATGATTGATGGGATGGGAGGAGGGGAGACTGGATGGTTTTAGTGTTTAGAAGGGGAATCCCCTTCCATAAGGACTTGAGGTGTCAAGTCTTTTTCCGAGGTTGCTTCCCTTCTTCTTTTAATGCCACTAGGACCAGCTTCAGAGTCACTGGACTTCTGTCACACAGCATATCTGTCCATAGTGGCCTGTACCTCTCGTTCCTTTATGACTTTCCTAAAGTGTTTCACAACAGTGTCAGTGTAATAGTCACCAGCACGGCTTGCAATAGCTGTCTGAGGGTGATTTTCATCCATGAAGGTTTGCACTTCAAGCCACTTTGCACAGATTTCCTTAATCTTTGAAGTAGGCAACTTCTTCAATTTCTCTCTCCCCTCCTCCGAAGCTGTTGAAGTTGATCTAGAAGCTCATCAGTGGTTAGTTCTTCATTGTCCTCCTCCACCAACTCTTCCACATCCTCCCCACTAACCTCCAACCACAAGGGCTTCCCCAATGCCACAATTGATTCCTCAACTGGCATAGGATTCTCAGGGTTAGCCTCAAATCCTTCAAAATCCCTTTGGTCTATACATTCTGGCCACAGTTTCTTCCAAGCAGAGTTCAAGGTCCTCTTAGTCACTTCCTCCCAAGCCTTACCTATAAGGTTTACACAATTGAGGATATTAAAGTGCTCTCTCCAGAACTCTCTTAGAGTCAATTGAGTTTCTGAGGTCACTACAAAGCACCTTTCAAACAGAGCTTTTGTGTACAGTTTTTTGAAGTTTGCAATAACCTGCTGGTCCATGGGCTGCAGGGGAGGAGTGGTATTAGGAGGCAAAAACTTCACCTTAATGAAGCTCATGTCCCCACAAAGTCGCTCTGCCAAGTCTGTAGGATGACCAGGGGCATTGTCTAACACCAGGAGGCACTTAAGGTCTAATTTCTTTTCAGTTAGGTAATTTTTCACAGTGGGGGCAAATGCTTGGTGTAACCAGTCATAGAAAAAGTCCCTAGTGACCCATGCCTTATTGTTTGCCCTCCACAGCACACACAAATTAGCCTTGAGGATATTCTTTTGCCTGAACGCTCTGGGAGTTTCAGAGTGATACACTATTGAAGGCTTCACTTTGCAATCACCACTAGCATTGGCACACATGAGAAGAGTAAGCCTGTCTTTCATAGGCTTATGTCCTGGGAGTGCCTTTCCCTCCTGAGTAATGTAGGTCCTGCTTGGCATTTTCTTCCAAAACAGGCCTGTTTCGTCACAATTAAACACTTGTTCAGGTTTCAGTCCTTCACTGTCTATGTACTCCTTGAATTCATGCACATATTTTTCAGCTGCTTTTTGGTCCGAACTGGCAGCCTCACCATGCCTTATCACACTATGTATGCCACTACACCTCTTAAATCTCTCAAACCAACCTTTGTTGGCCTTAAATTCACTCGCATCACAACTAGTTGCAGGCATTTTTCTAATTAAATCCTCGTGCAACTTCCTAGCCTTTTCACTTATGATCGCTTGAGAGATGCTATCGCCTGCTATCTGTTTTTCGTTTATCCACACCAATAACAGTCTCTCAACATCTTCTATCACTTGCAATCTCTGTTTCGAAAGCACAGTTAAACCTTTGGCAAGAACAGCTTCCTTGATTGCCGTTCTCTTGGACACAATAGTAGCGATGATTGATTGGGGTTTACTATACAACCTGGCCAGCTCGGAGACACGCACTCCACTTTCATGCTTAGCAATGATCTCTTTCTTCATCTCCATAGTAATTCTCACCCTTATTCCTGTAGGGTTGGCACTAGAAGCTTTCTTGGGGCCCATGGTCACTTATTTTTCAGGTGAAATCACTATAAAAAGGCTGTAATAATACAAAATGTTCCGATTGTATGCTTGAATGTTACCGCGGAGGCTGGCTTGTAAACAATGCCACTGGCAGAACAAGTGAGGCTGGCTCAGGCCACATGGACGCATCTCAGACAAGTCGCGTTGAGTGAATTTTTTAGCGCTATGCGAGGCAAAATTTTAGCGATAAAATGTATCGCTATGCGGATTTAACACTATGCGATGCCAACGTTATGCGGGGGTCCACTGTATATATATATATATAAAAGGCAAGTGAAAATTTATGTATGCTATAATTTCACAAAAATCATTTTGAACCTAACGAAAAAAAAAAATATTTCATTGTATTTGTTTATTATTAAATTATTGTAAACTTATCTAAAATATATTAGTTGGATGAGGCTAAATTAAATTGCGCTTGTTATAATAAGGTTAGGTAAGTTTCCTAAGATTCTTTTGGTACAAAATTATTAATTTTTACATTAACATAAATGAAAAAAATATATATCTTGAAACATACGAGAGAAAATGTTAGAAAGGACTTAATTTTAAATGAGTCTTTACTAATTGACCAGTTTTACCTATTCGGCACGACATACATATACAATAGACCGTTATATTACACTTAGTTACGTTCCTGAACATGTCGTGTTAGGTAAAACCGTGTTATATGAACTGAAGAACGTAGGGGCAATATAGGGTTACGTTCCTAGGAGCCTGAAAAAAGCCAACCAACTTTTTTTTATACCAATAGATCTTACTAAAATAATAGGGAATATGTAACTGTAGTTCGTAGTCGTGATATATTATGTTATTATTGCTTAAAACTACAAAAGCAACAGAAATAATAGTATTTCTCACCATAAATTGTGGTTGCTGTATGTCAGTGATTGTGAAGACAGCAGAGATGCACGGTTTGGCCCTACTGGGCTGAGGTGGATGGTTGTTGGTTGTCGGCATAAGTGAACAGTAGCAGTTCTGGTACTAAAGTCGATGGCTGTTTTGGAGTGTGTATAAATTCTGTAATGGATCCCTGGGCTCTTTTACCCTGCAGTAATTATACAGCTGATGGTAAGGCATTATCAGCTGGTCTAGACCCTGTTTCAAAGAACTGCTTCTAGATTTACCAGAGTCCTCTTCAGTGAAAAAGTTTGCTGGTTTACCGGCAACATGAAAATGCTCACATAACTACTGCAATGTTAACTGTTTTTCTTCAGGTTCTTCATCTTCTGTTATGTGGCTCCCTTGTATCTGTGCATCAAGCTCTGCCAACATTTCCTCTGGACTCCTGTCTTTATCATCATCATCTTCTAAGAGCTTATTCACATCGTCTTCATTCATATCTTCTTGCATGCTGAACAATTTCCTGAACCTGACTCTCAAGCAAGGAAAAACCAGTGAAAGAACTAACTAGAGAAGGCCACAACTTTCCCCAGCCTGCATTTAGTGTTGACTGAGGCACTTCATTCCATGCACTTACAGCATAGCTGATGGCATCTGCAATGTTAAATTTATTCCAGAAACTTGGTACTGCCAGGATAGAATCAGATTCCATTGATGCAACTAGTTTTTTCATAACTTGAATGACTTAACTCCCCGATCTAGTAGTTGTATTAAAGATGTATTTGGAGGTAAAAATACAACCTTTACATTTGAGGTCACATCCAGCAAAGCTTGTGGACGAGTATGGGAATTATCATGAATGAGGAGAGCTTTGACTGGAAGGCTCTTGCTGCGCAGGTAAAAATTTTTTCCCTCCCACAAACCGAACCGTGTTAATTTAATTTTACAAATTGTCATATAAAATTGTGCCACAATTTTTCAATAATGCAATAACCAAAACATGCCAAATAAAACCATGCAATATAACGGTCTACTGTAAATCAAGAGCCACTCCTTGGTGGCCGGGTTGGCTGGGGACTTGGTCTCGTCTATCTGGCTTGCTGTCGCAGCTGTTTTGGTGGGTGTAATTACAGGACGCAGATTTCTGCATGTCTCCTGTTATTCCACTCACCTGGACAGTCTCGACAGTGGAGCGTCTATACGGGACCAACGGGACGGGACCAACGGGACGGGACCAACTTCGTTCGAGCAAGGTCACACAGGAGGGCAGGGCTCGATACGGCGTAAGCTCTGTGGCTCTATAAACTCTAACAACAACACTGGCCAAAAGCCGCTAACCTTGGGAAAGTGGAAAACCGATGACCTAGGAAAAAAAAAGCACCAAAAAATGGTTGTCATTCACCCTAGTTGAATGGCTATACCATACCTGTAGTCACTGGCATCTGGGGTTCACTTCTCAAGTGAATATCTCAGTAAAATGATACGATATATATCTCAAGGGCAGCTATTTTTTCATGTCAAATTTAGATTTTCTTGCACTGTGGGGGTAATACCCTTCTTCTCTGTGATATTTACATGGTGGGAACACCCGCAGTGCGCGGCTGCTTTATTCTATATTAAGAGTTATGAACTGGTAACAAAGGGTAACTGACTCACGAAATCGTAATGACACGATTGCAAACAAACCATACCACGGGTGGGGATAGAACTCGCGATTAGAGTCTCAAAACTCCAGACCGTCGCATTAGCCACTGGGCCAGCTAGCCACAATGAGATTCATCCAACTAGGTATGGTGTAGAAATATACCTAGTTGGATGAATCTTTCTGTGGCTAGCTGGCCCGGTGGCCAACGCGACGGTCTGGAGTTTTGAGACTCTCTCTTCGCGGGTTCTATCCCCACCCGTGGTATGAATTTTTTTTAAAGGGTAGCTGTTTCCTTGTCACACTCGCTCACACATGGGTTTCATACATAAGGTAACGAAATGTCAATTTGAGTTTGGTGATTTCAGTAAGTCGGTGAGGATATCGTCAAATATTCCATTATGGACTTAGCAGCTACGTTGCCTCTATAGGTTTCGTTCTAACACAGCTGGAGTTACTATTACTTCTGAATTATAATATATCAGTTAATCGGGCAATGTTAGAGGCCAGTATTCAGATATCAACCATGCTAACAAATAACTTCTATACAGAATTGATCAGGATAACGTCAGTCAGTGTTAGGAGACAAACCCATCATCTGTACCTAAAATTCTATAGAGTCAGCTAGGTAATTATAATTCAGTAGTTGCAAACTGGCAATTACACTCAGGAAATTATAAATAGGTAATGACATTTCTCCGGCAGACAATGCAACAGCACACTGGACCAGTGACCTGCATGGACACGGGAGCTCAAGGAAAACTTCTCTTCACGGGCAGTGATGATTGTACCGTCAGGGTGTGGGAAGTCAGCAGTGGCAGGTGTCTGAGGGTAGGTGTGTCATGATTGTACCGTCAGGGTGTGATATGTCAGCAGTGGCAGGTGTCTGAGGGTAGGTGTGTCATGATTGTACCCTCAAGGTGTGATATGTCAGCAGTGGCAGGTGTCTGAGGGTAGGTGTGTCATGATTGTACCGTCAGGGTGTGATATGTCAGCAGTGGCAGGTGTCTGAGGGTAGGTGTGTCATGATTGTACCGTCAAGGTGTGATATGTCAGCAGTGGCAGGTGTCTGAGGGTAGGTGTGTCATGATTGTACCGTCAGGGTGTGATATGTCAGCAGTGGCAGGTGTCTGAGGGTAGGTGTGTCATGATTGTACCGTCAGGGTGTGGAATGTCAACAGTGGCAGGTACTCACCTAATTGTGGTTGCAGGGGTCGAGACTCAGCTCCTGGATCCTCCTCTTCACTGATCGCTACTAGGTCCTCTCTCTCTCTCTCTCTCTCTCTCTCTCTCTCTCTCTCTCTCTCTCTTTCTCTCTCTCTCTCTCTCTGCTCCCTGAGCTTTATCATACCTCGTCTTAAAGCTATGTATAGTTCCTGCCTTCCACTACATCACTTGCTAGATTGTTCCACTGCCTAACAACTTTATGACTGAAGAAATACTTCCTAACATCCCTTTGACTTTTCTGAGTCTTCTACTTCCAATTGTGACCCCTTGTTTCTGTGTCCCATCTCTGAAACATCCTGTCTCTGTGCACCTTATCTATTCCACGCAGAATTTTGTATGTCGTTATCATGCCTTCCCTGACCTTCCTGTCCTCCAGTGTCGTCAGACCGATTTCCCTTAACCTTTCTTCGTAGGACATTCCCCTTAGCTCAGGGTATGGGATGCCAGCAGTGGCAGGTGTCTGAGAGTAGGTGTGTCATGATTGCACCGTGACAATGTGGGATGTCAATAGTAACAGGTGTCTCAGGATAGGTCACTGTACCTTCATACTACTCACACTCGCCTCCCCATCCACCTCCGTGTCAGATCAATGTACCTCCACTCCCTCACGCGCCTCTTTACCTCACGGTACACCAACCTCCTCTCCGTGGCAAACCTCCCCACCATCTACCTCCGTGTCAGGTCCACCATTAACCCACTCACTACCACGCTCTCTTTACACACAGATGATATTTATCTTCCAAACAGATTGATGGATCAACTCGTTATTAATAAAAGGTTTTAGTCAGTGAATAAGGTGTGCTGGAGAAATCTCGGTTTGATTCCCCGAAGCTTTTTTTAAAATCTAATTTGATCATCGACCCGTTCGTTGACTTTAAACAAATAATTTTGTGACAGGAAAAATGAAAGGGCGATAGGCATGAGAACATTAGAAATAAGAGTGGAAATATAGGATATATTAAATAAATTTTGTCAAAGTACTGCCAAAGATGTATGATTGTTGCCCCGTATTGGTGTATGGTTACCATCTAATGGTGTATGGGTGTTGCTCCATAATAATAGCTAGATTCCACCAGTCCTTGAACTGAATGATCCATACAGATTTAGCGCTTCACGAAATGATAAACACGAGACAAACTACTTGTGGTCGCAGGAGCTGAGAGGTCACAACGAGGCGGTGACCTGCCTCAAAGCAGTACAACGTATGCTGTACACAGGCAGCCATGACTCCAAGGTGAAGTGCTGGCTGCCAGAGTCTGCCAACTGTACCCGCACCTTCAAGATCAGCACTAACTTCGGCAGTGTGACGGCCATCCAGATTTACAAAGGCATCCGTAAGTCTGATCAAGGAAGAATCTGTTGTTTGTAATGATTTATTTGTATCACACAGCCTGTCGATACACGAGGGTTATTAGGGCTGCATGTCACCAGTTCACCACCAGTTAAAAATGTTTTTATTGTACTTACTCAGAGATATTCACCTCTCGGTTTATAGCGTATATTCCGGCATATAAGGCGCACCATCATATTAGCCATATAAGGCTATGTTTCACGATGTTTCCTAGGAGTTGTAACGTTACGTTAGTAAACAACTGATAAAGCGTAACACAAAGTCTACCCTTGACGCTGACCTTCAGCATATAAGACGCAGGCTGATTTTCCAAGACTGTGGGAAAAAAGCGCGCCTTATATGCCGAAAAATGCGATACATACATAAGAACATAAGAATGTAGGAACACTGCAGAAGGCCTACTGGCCCATACGAGGCAGGTCCTTACCGCTTCCTCCCGGGTATTATTTTAGGTCAGTTAATAAAATTATTAAAACCATTAAGGAAATGGAGCGTTATAATGCTTAAAAAAATTATTTTTAACTTGGGTTAAATCTAAGATTGAATCATTCACATTTCCTAACATGAAATAACAAAACTTAGCTGTTGCCTGCAGGCTTGACGGACTTACATGATGTGATAATTGGTGTAATTCTAATCATAACCAAGCGCTAAACCCGTAAGGGTCATACAACTCTACTTACCTGGAGTCTACCTGGAGGGTCTTCTGGGGGATCAACGCCCCCGCGACCCAGGCCTTGACCAGGCCGCGTGGTTGATCAGGGCCTGGTCAGCCAGACTGTTACTACTGGCTGCACGCAATCCGAAGTACGAACCACAGCCCTGCTGGTCGGGTATTGATCTGTATCTGTCCAGCTCCATCTTGAAGGCAGCCAGGGGTCTATTGGTAATTCCCTTTATGGCTGGTGGGAGGCTGTTGAACAGTCTTGGGCCCTGGACACTTATCGTGTTTTCTCTTGGTGTACCATTGCCTCCACTACTTTTCATTGGTGGTATGTCGCATCGTTTACCCAGTCTTTTGCTTTCATAGGGAGTAATTGGTGTGTGTGCAGATTTGGGACCAGCCCCTCTAAGATTTTCCAGGTGTAGATTGTGATGTATCTCGCCTGCGCTCCAGTGAGTACAGATCAAGCGACTCCAAGCGATCCCAGTAATTAAGGTGTTTAACAGAGCTTATATGTGCAGTAAAGGTTCTCTGTTTATTCCCTAGATCTGTGTTTTCACCTGCCTTGAATGGTGCTGTTAGTGCACAGCAGTCTTCCAACCACGAGAGTATAAGTGATTTAAAAAAGATCAACGATTTGGCATCCCTTGTTTTGAAAGTTCTCATTAGCCATCCTATCATTTTCCTCGCAGATGTGATAGTAACACTACTGTGATCCTTGAAGGTGAGACCCTCTGACATTAACACTCCCAAGTCCTTCACAGTACTTTTCTGCTCTACTGTGCTATTAGAGTTTGAATAGTGGGAGTGTTGTATGTAACCTGAATGGGTGATTATACTAATGGCTGATTCCACTAGGTCACAATAAGTTGTAGGTGGTTGTTGTTTGCTGTTGTAGTTCTCTAATCACAGACACCATAAGTGATGCAGGGATAGATTAGTGAATAGTACAGAGTAGCACACAGTAGTACAGCTTGAGGAACATAGTAACGCATTTTTAATAGAATGCCCACAGTTTGTTTTTTATTTTTTTTAGATGTGTTGGACGTGAGTGTTGAATTTCAGGTTCCAGTCATGGTGTATATCTAAGAGTTTTCCCCTCTTCTTGCTTTACTATGTGAGAATTATTTATTTTTACACTTAAATGAATGTTTTTAGTTTTATTCCCAAACAACATGCCTTCTAGAAGGTCTTGTCAATATTGGGAGCAAGTTTGTTAGTGGCCATCCAGGTAGAAATCTTTACGAGCTTCTCCTTCACTGTGTTATTGAGAACATCAATATTTGAATTATACATGACGAATGTTGTGTCATTTTCAAACTAGTTTAAGTTCCTGCGAGGCATATGGTACGTCATTTATACAGATGAAAAATAATAGTGGGATAAGGACACTACCCTGTGACACCCCAGTATTGAGAGTTTGAGTAGATAAAGTAGTGATATTGACAATCACATGCTGCTGGTGGCCATGAAAGTAAGAGCTTGACTTCCGATTCCACAATGTTCTACTTTCGGCAGCAATATTTTATGGTCTACAGTGTTAACAACTTTTCGTAGGTCAGTAAAGAAGCTCATTTGATATTCATTATTTTCTTGAGCTCAACAGGCAGATTCCAACATGTTCAGGATATTATCAGCACTGTCCACTCCTCCATCAAACGGGGTTGTTTGATGTTGCTGAAGGGCTCTTGATTCAAGAACTGAGCTGCCTTTCCTTTTCCCAGATCAACGATAATCACCTTCCATTCTCCAAGCTCTCAAGCTTTAACATTTCCTCATAAATAAATTGAGAAATTAATTAGTGAATCAGTGGTCATCGGTGATTCAATAGTCGCTGACGAATCACTGGTCAATGGTGATTGGAAGATGACGCAAAATCCAAGGAAGACGATGCAAAATCCAAGATCTTGAGATCCTGGAGTGATCAAAGCCCTGGGACCCCCACTCTGCCTGGATATTTCCTTGTTCACACTCCAACAGCACGTCATATCCTTCAAACCGCTTATCTTTCCTGTCGCCAGTTTTCGTGGGCTACACCGATGATGTGGCGCGAGCCTTTGACGCTAAGAGCGGTAGCCTGAAGCGGGTGTTCCAGGGGCACACTGATAGCGTCAGCTGCCTGGCAGTGTGGGCCAACAAGCTCTACACTGGCAGCTCCGATGGCACTCTCAGGGTGTGGGACGTGTCGAACATCAGGTGAGGAGAAGCAGCAGCCTTGTATATCACTAGCACACGACAACAGATTCCTTCATGTTTCCTGTGTTGTTTAACCTGCAGGTCAGGCAGTCTGGGCTCACCAAAAAGACTAAACAATAACATATATTCACTGTTAAACCACGTAGGCACTGTTGCATGGTGTGGCCTCGTCATCAAGGCGGGAGGTAGGTCCTTGTGATACTTTTGTCAATCCTGACTGAGGAGTCAAAGACTTTAATACTTTGTGTCTAAGTGAGACTTCAAATTCACTCATTTCACCTCTTTCTAGAACTGCTTGACCTTACGATAATCTTGATATATTTTGATCACAAGAGAAATTCTCAGTAAAATCGGAAGATCACTCAGCTCCATTTTATTAGTCTTTCCCTAATTAATTATGCTCTACCTATTCTGTGTTTAAATAAAATTAATCTTTATTTACTAATGGCTCGTTCCTTAACCTTTAACTCATCTTGTCTCATCTACCTCATCATCACTGCATGAAATTTATACCTTAAACGAAAGCTACTTCTTACTCTACATATATTTCTAACGCAACCTCAGACTCATTATTTTTCAGCTCTCTAGCACAGTGTGTTGGACTCGTCGGTTATTCTACAGATGTTTAGTTCTCTCTTACATATAGAGATTAAGTCAACAACAAAAGTGTTCCTGAAACCTCTATTGTTTTCTGTAGTATAAAATATATCATTATATCATGTGACCCAGATGTATTTCATGCCGGGCAGGATTTCGCTTCTTGTATCATTTTGTATTTAGTTAACTATGTTTTTGCTGGTTTAAACCCCATCATATTAAACATGTCAAACTTACCACCAAATCTAAAGAAAACAGTTTATGAGTGATGTAGAGCAGAGCCTGGAGCCCTCCTCTGTCTTACAGTACAGATGAGCAGATCTACGAGTCGTATGCGGCCACAACCATATGCAAAAGATCAGCTGTGAGCCCTATGCTAGGAGAAATACGGTAAGTCACTTTTAACGAGTTTTCGGAAAGTCAAGAAGTAGTTGAGAATCACCCAGCTTCCCCTGTGTCTGAGGCGGCCTTGCTAGCGCACCTTGAACGGGTCATCGACTACATACATAAACCCTGTAGAATGTAGCCCATCGCTCTGTGTATCGAGCCCATGTGCTGCAGTATGTTCCAGCTTTATAGTCACAGCTGTAGTTTAATAGCCATCGTAGCACACTTACGTAGAGACGATTTGTATTATTTTCAATAAGTTGACTATCTCATGTGAGCATTATATAACAAATCTGGGTCACAAATCAGAGTTTTGCTAGAGAATAAATATAATTGCATGCTTCTGGAAGAAACGTGTTTTATCTTACACCTTGGAAAACAAAAATATACCCCATCTTGTCCAAAACCCGCAATAACCTTCAGTACTCTCGTTGCAGCACCGAGACCTCTTCGGAAGAATCTGAGGACGAGCTCAACCATCACGTCGAACTGGACTTCGATCTGGAGAGGTACCTGGGCGATGATGTGGACCAGAATAGTAAACCTGACGAGTGAATACAAGCATTGTATGGAGACTACGTGGTGACTTAGAGCAAACTGGTAGACTGTTGGCCAGTCATCAAGACAACTGTAGAGTATTTTTATTGACAACGGTAGATCATTTTTCAAGATAACTGTAGACCATTCTTCAAGACAACTATTGAACATTCATAATGACACCTGAAGACTCTTCTTTAAGACAAGCGAAGACAGTTCTCCAAAACAAGACCAAATGCCGAGAATCCTGGCAAAAATTCTCGGCATTGTGAATCCATTATCACTCATACTATATATTAGCTGCAGTGTGTGCGTGTGTGATCTGTTAAACGTCTTTAAGGGTAACCATAGCTAATCTTATAAACAGGGAAACTGTCCTAAAATTATATGATTGTGTATTTCCAAGGACAATCAGATTTAAAAAAATTTGTCAAGTCTATGGGAATTCTTTTTAACTGTTTTGATGTGTTTATATGGGGTAATTAGGAAAATAATTTACATCAACTATTTTGCCCTACGATGATTTGAATAAGCTCGTGACAACCACAATTTATGGCCGAGGACTGGACACTGCATGCTTTCTTGATTATTTAAAATAATTTAGATCTCAGTGTTATGTTAGAAACTGAACAAACATTAAAGATCTTTCTACCATTTCCTGACATAGGAAGTGTAAAACCTGTTTCATACAGCGCCTGGGAAATGAGAGGTAATGAGACTCCCTCTGAGGAAAGGGAGGGTAGCTCCAGTGCCTTGAATCACGAACTAGTATCAAAGCCATTGTCACCATTAAGCTGAGGATGGCTTAAAATTAGATGGGTACTTATACATTATTCCTCCTACTACCATCAATGCACTGGCATTGATGTATTCTGATTCGGTTGGTTGGCTACACTAGGACCATTAAGGCTGCGTGGTAACCTTTTCACCACCAGACAAGAATACATTAATAATAATAATATAACATAATATCTTTATTTACTACAAGTACATATACAAGGTCCTAGCTGACATTGGCATACTACTATATAGAAAGACCCTTGTTATGCTGAAAATTTTAGGCAAATTAGATCAGTTTTGTCCCAGGATGCGACCCACACCAGTCCACTAACACCCAGGTATCCATTATTACTGATGGGTGAACATGGACAGCAGGTGTCTTGGAAACACGTTCCTAATCTAAAGTTCTCCAGCCGTACCGGAGGAGATTCGAACCCCGGACCTCAGTGTGTGAGATGAGTGCTCTAGCGATCGAGCTACGGGCTTAAGGTGAACTCTCCTTGAATATATTTAAAAAATATATGGATGAAAAATTATGATTATAATTGGGTCGATTGTTATGAGTTGTTGAGGTGGTCTAGGCAGCTGGAGAGGATGGATCAAAATAGGACGACGAGGGTGTGTAAATCAGGGGTGGAGGGAAAGAGGTAGGTCGTCCCAGGAAGACTTGGAGGAATACAGTAAAGGAGGCGTTGAGCGCTAAAGGTTGAAGGCTTGAGTGAGCGCCGTAGGTAGCAGTACAGGTAGTTTTCATAATCTGATGAGCAGTTGGTGAGCAAGGTAACATTTAAGAAGCAATTCATGGAAAAAGGTTACAGACATTACCACAGACCAGACCATGAATCCTGCTCTGGTCTAAAATAATGTTTGTAAATAATTTCTCTTTTTTTTCCGAAGTGTTAAGCGTGTATATATATATATTTGTTCCATTCCTCTGTAATTATCCTCACTAGACAATATTTCAGGGGTTCACGTCTCAGTTCCTGGCCTTGCAATTTTTAAACCTACAATCCACCAGCTTTATTGCCTCATGGCTCTTGGACAGTGTGGTCATGTAATACACTCTGGGCAGTTTGGACAGGAGAGTGTGGACGACAGGTACTGTGGCTTACACAGTAGGCTTATTCAGTCGAATACAGAGGAAGCTGTTATAAAGATAGAAGACGTAGTGGAAAGGCGAAGATGTTATCAGACCATCAACTTTGAAGAAGTCATGTTCAAGACAATGAAGCCGAACTCATCTCCAGGTTGATGGTCTGACCAGAATCATCTCCAGGTTGATGGTCTGACCAGACTCATCTCCAGGTTGATGGTCTGACCAGACTCATCTCCAGGCTGAGGGACTGACCAGACACATCTCCAGGTTGATGGTCTGGCCAGACTCATCTCCAGGCTGAGGGACTGACCAGACACATCTCCAGGTTGATGGTCTGACCAGACTCATCTCCAGGCTGAGGGAGTGACCAGACTCATCTCCAGGTTGATGGTCTGACCAGACTCATCTCCAGGCAGAGGGACTGACTGCAGCATTTCTATCTCCAGTGCTTCAGCTGTCTCAGAAATAATTACCTTTATATTGTGCTAATAAAGCCTACTGTGTAGTCAAAACTTTTCTAAATAAAGATAACTGTTACACACGTGTCTTACTTATCTGTTTGTCGGTATTGTAAACTTTTGTAATAAAGTTGGTAGAATTACCGACAATATGTAAAGTAAAAGGACACAAGTGCAACTAATGTGACATTTTATTGTGGCTCAGAGTGAGGTGCGATACTAGTGGTAGTGGTAGTAGTGATAAAAGTTGTTGTAGTAGTAGTAGTGATAAAAGTTGTTGTAGTAGTAGTAGTAGTAATACAATATGGTAGAACAATTAATTCGTACATGAGTAAAAGGATATAAAAGCTATTACTTGGGTAACATAAAAGCTCCTGGAGAGCGAAACGTTGCCACAATAAAATGTCACATTAGTTGCACTTGTGTCCTTTTACTTTACATTGTAAACTTTTATTACATTGATAAGGTTAATAGTCTTCCACACCAAGATGGTCATCGTCTCACACGATAAGTATCTCTTGTGTACCAGCGCATTTGCGTCCATTCTGCAATATGGAGACCAGGACTGGGCAGCCTGATCTAAACGAGGCCTTCCCAAAAATATATAAAGCTGAAGTATAACCTTAAGTCTTCTATTATTTAGACGTTTTAAAAGAAATTTTTTGTCTTCACTGAAAACATGAATTGTTGATAAAAACAACTGTTCATGGGGGTCAAATACTGTGTTTACTCTTATTCAATACAACAAATATTTGAGCAAGAAAATGCAATCCTTTATTTTCTTCAAAGACTGTCAGCAAATATTTCTGCAGCTACATAAATAAATATTTATTAAAAGAAAATCGGTGATACAATGCAATCTGATTTTATCCTCAAGTAGGTGAATATTACAGCAGTGTTGATATATACATACATACAGTGAAGAGGCGGGGCCAGGAGCTGAGTCTCGACCCCTGCAACCACAATTAGGTGAGTACATACATAATGTGCCGAACAGATAAAGCTTGCGATTGTGGCTTAAAACAGCAACGCTCTTCTTGCCGAATAAGGCAAGCGATAATTCGTGTGTGTAATAATTTTGCAAAAATCAGTCTTATTATTATTATTATTAAAGATTCGCCGGTATTCTCCCGGCCCGGGCCTTTTCCAAGTGGTGGCCCGGCCTTGGCTCCCTGTCTTGGGAGTGTCTGAGACCTAAGTCTCCCATGGGAGGAGACACAAGTACCCCGTCATCTTTGGGTCCAACTGTCCCCAGGCCTAGCCACAAGCTAGGCCTCTCTGGTCTGCCATTCCCGCCCCAAGGGGGCTAATGGGAATGATAGTCTTGTTATCTGCAAGCTCTGGCTCAGGCACCTACCCTACCCTAGAAGGGTTAGACATGGTGTCGATCAATCAGTCTTTTTTTTTTTTTTTTTTCGCCGGTATTCTCCCAGCCCGGGTCTTTTCCAAGTAGTTGTGACCCGGCCTTGGCTCCCTATCTGGGGAGTGTCTCGAGACTTAAGTCTCCCATGGGAGGAGGTACAAGTACCCCCTCATCTTTGGGACCAACTGTCCCCAGGCCTAGCCACATTCCTCGCCCTCAAAGGGGCTCGTAGGGAGAAGCTAGGCCTCTGGTCTGCCATCTGCCCCGCCCCAAAGGGGCTCGTGGGGATGGCAGTCTTGTGAGCTGCAGGTGGTAGCAAACTCAGGCCTTGGTCTTTTCCAAGTAGTGGTGACCCGGCCTTGGCTCCCTATCTGGGGAGTGTCTCGAGACTTAAGTCTCCCATGGGAGGAGGTACAAGTACCTCCTCATCTTTGGGACCAAGTGTCCTTACCCTAACGAAAAAAATATATTTCATTGTGTTTCTTAATTATTACATTACTATAAACTTACATAAAATATATTCAGCTGGATTAGGCTAAATTAAATTGCGCTTGTTATAATAAAGTTAGGTAAGTTTCCTAAGGTTCTTTTGGTACAAAATCATTAATTTTTTTATATTAACATAAATGAGAAAATGTATCTTTAAATGTGTAAGAGAAAATTTTTAGAAAGGACGTAATTTTAAATTAGTTCTTCCTAATTGACCAGTTTTACCTATCAAATGAGAGGAACTAAGTCCCGGTGAAGCGACAATTTTGGATAAATTTAAATATAAGTTGGCGAGACACATGAATGGTTGTGTGACTGAGCTGGACCTACCTAGCACTGGCAAATAACAATCTTTTACAATACGTGGCAAACAAAATGGCATACATAACAAAGGGGTAATATGAATCGTTCAAAAGTTTTCTGAAGAGAAAGAAGTCTTCCCAGATGTACATCACATGTGATTGTAGTTGAGGACACATATTAGTGTCCTCAAGTACAATATACGAGTCTATTTTCAATACTAGGTGACACTGATCAGCCAACACCTGAAGTCATGTCGTTTCATCGGACAGCAGAACTTTCTTTCCTTGTTGAATCTCGACATACCAGCCATCTTAATATTGACATGTTGCATTATAATGCAACTTTCACAAAAACAGCTCAGACTATAACTCCATTAGTTAAGTCACTGAAGGTCACCATGATGTATAACAGCCACCATGAAGCCTAAATGAAACATCAATTTTTTTTCTAATACATAACCATACGTTTCTTTTACATGAAGCTCAGTTTATTTATATACCAATGTTTGATTACATACTAATTAATGTACAATATTGAGAGACACTAGGCTGTGGTAAAGTTTTAAAGAATCTAATTTTTTTTCTTTAAGTGCTCTGCAAAAGCCAAAATATCCTTTCCTAGACATCAATTTTACTTACGAATACATTAATTTATGTCTAATGTAGGCCTAACTAAAGAACAATAACATGATGCCACACAATAATTGTTTGAATCAAGTATACGGGTAGACATGATAGTGTCCCCCAGGACTCAGCCTAAGACGCCTCCACGGTTCTCTGAATCTGGTTGCTGGTCTGTTGCACCCTCATTGCCTTTAAATAGTAAGTAAACATTGAAGAGTGTTTGCAGTGATGAGCTCACCAAATACACACGACCAGAACAAGCTTTTGTGTCAACATTTCGCTCAGAAAGAACGTGTTACAACAAAGTTTGCTATGTATATGTCTTTTTTTCAGAGTGAGTGGTATTTGTACCCATGGTCTGGCAGTCCTTGGATTGATTAAAAAAAGACATGAGTAAAAACACTAGGACATATTTATTAGAACATGTTTTCGTCCTAGGACCTTGGAAGTGATATAGGTCCCAGGATCAGAATGCTTTTTTTTTAATATATTCTAGTTTTTGCTCACTTGTCTATTTAAACCACTTGTCTGCATCAGTTACTGCAGTTCATACCGATCCTCAGATTTCCAGTCCCACGACCGTAGCCACTCAGATACAGCCATCGAAAAGCTCATCCACTTTTACTAAGAAGGGTTGTAATGGCCACAACCGCAACCCAGTCACGAGTTTTTATGAGAAAAAACGTTCGACCGTTAATTAAGTATAAGGGACTAGAAACATGTGGTATAAAACTGAGGTTTAACAGCAGCTAACCCGTTCAGTGCGATATACGAATGTGATAGCTTATCCTAGGAATTTTAATTTTACTGTGAGTGATTAATGTAGTGAGTATTGCAATGAATAATAATAAATCCCACTGATCAATATCAGCTAGCAAACAACTGCAACACAAAAAAATACACAGTGCGAAATAGTCTTTTTTTGCAAAGACGAAAAAAACTCACTCAACTTTCACTGAATTAAAATTTAGAACCCCCACCCCCCTTCTTTTGAAGGAGGGGTAATAATTTTAATTCAGTGAAGTCAGCAATTACTCATTCCCACTTCCTTCGAAGTCAGCAAATACTCAGATTCCTGATTGTGCTAATTAATCAGCTTGTCTGACCTAACTAGCCTGATGCGTTGGTACGTCACATCGGAGTTGTGCCATGCTAGGCTTTGCAGCCTATTCATTTGTATACATTCCACATCTGGTTTGAAGGACCAGAAAAAGGAAATTATTTGGAAATCACAGAACAGGTGGGGATCGAACCTGTGTTTGGGGAGCCCTAAAACTCCCAGGCCAGTGAGTTAACCGCTAGGCCAGCTGGCTCTAAAAAGATTCATCCAACTAGGTATGTTTCTACACATCGCAGCAGTCGAGATGTTGGTAAACACTAGTACAGGGCCAGAGTAACATAGAGCCAGAACACACCAGTAAGTGACAGTAGCAGCAGGTACACTTAATAGTTCCACCTGAAATCAGTCGACACAAAGTTAAGAGCCGAACCACAACATTTGCAAATGAAAATTACACCAACATAGATACCTGGGTGATGGTGTTTATTGTTTTTTAATTGACATCATTAGGTTCATTAATTCCTTTTGCAAAAAAAAAAAAAAAAAAAAAAAACGAAAACTTGCAGCAGGTACTTTAGTTTATTAACAAGGCTGGAGTGTCGGTATTTTATACCATTTTAATGTTCAATCTGTCTTTTTTACACAATATAACATTCCAGCACGTACTGAGTGTTTTCTTACACAAGATATAACATTCCAGCACGTACTGGAGTGTTTTCTTACACAAGATACAACATTCCAGCACGTACTGGAGTGTTTTCTTACACAAGATATAACATTCCAGCACGTACTGGAGTGTTTTCTTACACAAGATACAACATTCCAGCACGTACTGGAGTGTTTTCTTACACAAGATATAACATTCCAGCACGTACTGGAGTGTTTTCTTACACAAGATACAACATTCCAGCACGTACTGGAGTGTTTTCTTACACAAGATACAACATTCCAGCACGTACTGGAGTGTTTTCTTACACAAGATACAACATTCCAGCACGTACTGGAGTGTTTTCTTACACAAGATATAACATTCCAGCACGTACTGGAGTGTTTTCTTACACAAGATACAACATTCCAGCACGTACTGGAGTGTTTTCTTACACAAGATACAACATTCCAGCACGTACTGGAGTGTTTTCTTACACAAGATATAACATTCCAGCACGTACTGGAGTGTTTTCTTACACAAGATACAACATTCCAGCACGTACTGGAGTGTTTTCTTACACAAGATACAACATTCCAGCACGTACTGGAGTGTTTTCTTACACAAGATATAACATTCCAGCACGTACTGGAGTGTTTTCTTACACAAGATACAACATTCCAGCACGTACTGGAGTGTTTTCTTACACAAGATACAACATTCCAGCGCGTACTGGAATTTTCTCTCACATTTTCCCCAGGATGCGATGCACAACATTTGGCTAACACACAGGTGCCTTTGTTTATTGCTAGGTGGGCCAGGGGCAGCAGGTTAAGTGGGCAGGGACAGCAGGGGTGTAAGAAAACTTACCCATATGTTTTCCCTGTGCCAGTAAATTGAACCCGGGATTTTGTAATTGTGAGACGAATGCTCTCGCCAGTGAGCTACAGGTAACCTCTGATAGCAACCCAGAATTTGGGGAAAAGGGTGGCGGGGGGAGTGGAATACGGAGAGGAGGTGGGAGGGGGGAAGTACTCTGGGGTCATCATGGTGATGGTACCTTAGCTACAGTAAACACATTGACACTTGGAGGAGAGGTGAGTTCCAGGTGTTGTTCTCTCACTTTACACTACCACTACGCACTCTAAGGCGAGTTCCAGGTGCTGTTCTCTCTACACCACCACCACGCACTCTGAGGTGAGTTGAAGGTGCTGTACTCTCTACACCACCACGCACTCTAAGGTGAGTTCCAGGTGTTGTTCTTTCACTCTACAGCACCACACGCACTCTAGGGTGAATTGAAGGTGTTGTTCTCTTACTCTACACCTCAACACGTACTCTAAGTTGAGTTCCAGGTGCTATACTCTCACTATACACCACCGGGGGCCAGCAGCTGAGACTCGACCCCTGCAATCACATATAGGTATACATGAATACAAACTAATACACACACACACACACACACACACACACACACACACACACACACACACACACACACACACACACACACACACACACACACACACACACACACACACACACACACACACAAACACATTCATAGTGCTATGGTAACAGATGTGTACCACAGCAACATTGATCGCTAGTATAAACGATCCCTGACCGTCATGTTCACTGTGAAGATGACACCTTCACCGTGAACATAAGGATGCTGGTCGAGTTACCGTGGAGCTACTCCTGGAGAGTGAGGTAGTATACATCAGTGCTGGGTTTTGGAATGTGCTAAG
>NC_091292.1:14221470-14241470 GCF_038502225.1 Cherax quadricarinatus | reverse complement strand
TAAGTACGTGTGTGTGTGTCACTCTCTCTCTGTATACTCAGCTGTACGCGGTTGCAGGTCTAGTCTTAGCTCCTGGCCCCCTCCTGTCAACTTTGCCGACTGCCAGATTCGCTTGTCCATTGAAAACTATGCATGGAATCTGCCTCTAATACCTCGTCCATTTCCTGACCATCGTGACTCTGACGACAACACTTCCTGACCATCCTAAGTCTGACGACAACGCTTCCTGACCATCCTAAGTCTGACGACAACACTTCCTGACCATCATAAGTCTGACGACAACACTTCCTGACCATCCTAAGTCTGACGACAACACTTCCTGACCATCATAAGTCTGACGACAACACTTCCTGACCATCCCAAGTCTGACGACAACGCTTCCTGACCATCCTAAGTCTGACGACAACACTTCCTGACCATCCTAAGTCTGACGACAACACTTCCTGACCATCCTAAGTCTGACGACAACGCTTCCTGACCATCCTAAGTCTGACGACAACACTTCCTGACCATCCTAAGTCTGACGACAACGCTTCCTGACCATCCTAAGTCTGACGACAACACTTCCTGACCATCCTAAGTCTGACGACAACACTTCCTGACCATCATAAGTCTGACGACGAACACTTCCTGACTATCCGACAACGCTAAGTCTGACGACAACACTTCCTGACCATCATAAGTCTGACGACAACACTTCCTGACCATCCTAAGTCTGACGAAAAGACCATCCTAAGTCTGACGACAACACTCCTGACCATCCCAAGTAAGTCTGACCATCCTAAGTCTGACAACACTTCCTGACCATCCTAAGTCTGACGACGAACCATCCTAAGTCTGACGACAACACTTCCTGACCATCCTAAGTCTGACGACTTCCTGACCATCCTAAGTCTGACGACAACACTTCCTGACCATCCTAAGTCTGACGACAACACTTCCTGACCATCCTAAGTCTGACGACAACACTTCCTGACCATCCTAAGTCTGACGACAAGGCTTCCTGACCATCCTAAGTCTGACGACAACACTTCCTGACCATCCCAAGTCTGACGACAACGCTTCCTGACCATCCTAAGTCTGACGACAACACTTCCTGACCATCCTAAGTCTGACGACAACACTTCCTGACCATCATAAGTCTGACGACAACACTTCCTGACTATCCTAAGTCTGACGACAACACTTCCTGACCATCCTAAGTCTGACGAAAAGGCTTCCTGACCATCCTAAGTCTGACGACAACACTTCCTGACCATAATCACAGCAACATCACAACATCTCAACAACATCACAACATCAAAACAACATCACAACATCACAGCAACATCATAGCAAATCACAGCAACATCACAGCAACATCACGGCAGCATCACAACATCACAGCAACATCACAGCAACATCACAGCATCATCACAGCAACATCACAGCATCATCACAGCAACATCACAGCAACATCACAGCAACATCACAACAACATCACAACAAGATCACAACAACATCACAACATCACAACAACATCACAGCGTCATCACAGCAACATCACAGCAACATCACAGCATCATCACAACAACATCACAGCAACGTCACAGAAACATCACATCACAACATCACAACATCAAAACAACATCACAGCAACATCACAACATCACAACATAACAACCTCACAGCATCACCACAGCAACATCACAGCAACATCTCAGCAACATCTCAGCAACCTCACAGCAACATCACAACATCACAACATAACAACCTCACAGCATCACCACAGCAACATCACAGCAACATCTCAGCAACATCTCAGCAACCTCACAGCATAATCACAGGAACATCACAGCAACGTCACAGCAACATCACAGCAACGTCACAGCAACATCACAGCAACGTCACAGCAACATCACAGCAACATCACAACAACATCACATCAACATCACAACATCACAGCAACCTCACAGCATAATCACAGGAACATCACATCAACATCACAACATCACAGCAACATCACAGCAACATCACATCAACATCACAACATCACAGCAACATCACAGCAACATCACATCAACATCACAGCAACATCACAGCAACATCACATCAACATCACAACATCACAGCAACATCACAGCAACATCACATCAACATCACAACATCACAGCAACATCACAACAACATCACATCAACATCACAACATCACAGCAACCTCACAGCATAATCACAGGAACATCACATCAACATCACAACATCACAGCAACATCACAGCAACATCACATCAACATCACAACATCACAGCAACATCACAGCAACATCACATCAACATCACAACATCACAGCAACATCACAGCAACATCACATCAACATCACAACATCACAGCAACATCACAGCAACATCACAGCATAATCACAGGAACATCACATCAACATCACAACATCACAGCAACATCACAGCATAATCACAGGAACATCACATCAACATCACAACATCACAGCAACATCACAGCAACATCACAGCATAATCACAGGAACATCACATCAACATCACAACATCACAGCAACATCACAGCAACATCACAGCAACATCACATCAACATCACAACATCACAGCAACATCACAGCAACATCTCAGCAACCTCACAGCATAATCACAGCAACATCACAGCAACGTCACAGCATCATCACAGTAACATCACAACAACATCACATCACAGTAACATCACAGCAACATCACAACATCACAACAACATCACAACAACATCACATCAACATCACATCACAGTAACATCACAGCAACATCACAACATCACAACAACATCACAACAACATCACAGCAACATCACAGCAACATCACAGCAACATCACAGCAACATCACAACATCACAACAACATCACAGCAACATCACAGCAACATCACAGCAACATCACAACATCACAACAACATCACAGCAACATCACAGCAACATCACAGCAACATCACAACATCACAACAACATCACAGCAACATCACAACATCACAACAACATCACAGCAACATCACAACATCACATCAACATCACAACATCACAGCAACATCACAGCAACATCTCAGCAACCTCACAGCATAATCACAGCAACATCACAGCAACGTCACAGCATCATCACAGTAACATCACAACAACATCACATCACAGTAACATCACAGCAACATCACAACATCACAACAACATCACAACAACATCACATCAACATCACATCACAGTAACATCACAGCAACATCACAACATCACAACAACATCACAACAACATCACAGCAACATCACAGCAACATCACAGCAACATCACAGCAACATCACAACATCACAACAACATCACAGCAACATCACAGCAACATCACAGCAACATCACAACAACATCACAGCAACATCACAGCAACATCACAGCAACATCACAACATCACAACAACATCACAGCAACATCACAACATCACAACAACATCACAGCAACATCACAGCAACATCACAGCAACATCACAACATCACAACAACATCACAACAACATCACAACAACATCACAACAACATCACAGCAACATCACAGCAACATCACAGCAACATCACATCAACATCACAACAACATCACAGCAACATCACAGCAACATCACAACATCACAACAACATCACAGCAACATCACAGCAACATCACAGCAACATCACAACAACATCACAACAACATCACAACAACATCACAGCAACATCACAGCAACATCACAACAACATCACAACAACATCACAACAACATCACATCAACATCACATCACAGTAACATCACAGCAACATCACAACAACATCACAACAACATCACAACAACATCACAGCAACATCACAGCAACATCACAACATCACAACAACATCACAACAACATCACAACAACATCACAGCAACATCACAACAACATCACAGCAACATCACAACAACATCACAACATCACAACAACATCACAACAACATCACAGTAACATCACAGCAACATCACAACATCACAACAACATCACAACAACATCACAACAACATCACAACAACATCACAACAACATCACAACAACATCACAACAACATCACAACAACATCACAACAACATCACAACAACATCACAACAACATCACAACAACATCACAGCAACATCACAACAACATCACAGCAACAACATCACAACAACATCACAACAACAACATCACAACAACATCACAGCAACATCACAACAACATCACAACAACATCACAACAACATCACAACAACATCACAACAACATCACAACAACATCACAACAACATCACAGCAACATCACAGCAACATCACAACAACATCACAACAACATCACAACAACATCACAACAACATCACAACAACATCACAACAACATCACAACAACATCACAGCAACATCACAGCAACATCACAACAACATCACAACAACATCACAACAACATCACAGCAACATCACAACAACATCACAGCAACATCACAACAACATCACAGCAACATCACAACAACATCACAGCAACATCACAACAACATCACAACAACATCACAACAACATCACAGCAACATCACAACAACATCACAGCAACATCACAACAACATCACAACAACATCACAACAACATCACAACAACATCACAGCAACATCACAGCAACATCACAACAACATCACAACAACATCACAGCAACATCACAGCAACATCACAACAACATCACAGCAACATCACAACATCACAACAACATCACAGCAACATCACAACATCACAACAACATCACAACAACATAACATCAACATCACAACAACATCACAACAACATCACAACAACATCACAACAACATCACATCAACATCACAACAACATCACAACAACATCACAACAACATCACAACAACATCACAACAACATCACAACAACATCACAGCAACATCACAGCAACATCACAACATCACAACAACATCACAGCAACATCACAACAACATCACAACAACATCACAGCAACATCACAACAACATCACAACAACATCACAACAACATCACAACAACATCACAGCAACATCACAGCAACATCACAGCAACATCACAACAACATCACAGCAACATCACAACAACATCACAACAACATCACAACAACATCACAGCAACATCACAACAACATCACAGCAACATCACAACAACATCACAACAACATCACAGCAACATCACAACAACATCACAACAACATCACAACAACATCACAACAACATCACAACAACATCACAGCAACATCACAGCAACATCACAACAACATCACAGCAACATCACAACATCACAACAACATCACAGCAACATCACAACAACATCACAGCAACATCACAACATCACAACAACATCACAGCAACATCACAACAACATCACAACAACATCACAACAACATCACATCAACATCACAACAACATCACAGCAACATCACAACATCACAACAACATCACAGCAACATCACAACAACATCACAACAACATCACAGCAACATCACAACAACATCACAACATCACAACAACATCACAACAACATCACAACAACGTCACAGCAACATCACAACAACATCACAACAACATCACAACATCACAGCAACATCACAGCAACATCACAGCAACATCACATCAACATCACAACAACATCACAGCAACATCACAGCAACATCACAGCAACGTCACAGCAACATCACAGCAACATCACAACAACATCACAACAACATCACAACATCACAGCAACATCACAGCAACATCACAGCAACATCACAGCAACATCACAGCAACATCACAACAACATCACAACAACATCACAACATCACAGCAACATCACAACAACATCACAACAACATCACAGCAACATCACAACAACATCACAACATCACAGCAACGTCACAACAACATCACAGCAACATCACAGCAACATCACAACAACATCACAACAACATCACAACATCACAGCAACATCACAACAACATCACAACAACATCACAGCAACATCACAACAACATCACAACATCACAGCAACATCACAACAACATCACAGCAACATCACAGCAACATCACAACAACATCACAACAACATCACAACAACATCACAGCAACATCACAGCAACATCACAACAACATCACAGCAACATCACAGCAACATCACAACAACATCACAGCAACATCACAGCAACATCAAAGCAACATCACAACAACATCACAGCAACATCACAACAACATCACAGCAACATCACAGCAACATCACAACAACATCACAACAACATCACAGCAACATCACAACAACATCACAGCAACATCACAGCAACATCACAGCAACATCACAACAACATCACAACAACATCACAGCAACATCACCACAACATCACAGCATCATCACAGTATCATCACAGCAACATCACAGCAACATCACAACAACATCACAGCAACATCACAACAACGTCACAACAACATCACAACAACATCACAGCAACATCACAACAACATCACAACAACATCACAGCAACATCACAGCAACATCACAACAACATCACAACAACATCACAACAACATCACAGCAACATCACAACAACATCACAACAACATCACAGCAACATCACAGCAACATCACAACAACATCACAGTAACATCACAGCAACATCAAAGCAACATCACAACAACATCACAGTAACATCACAGCAACATCACAACAACATCACAGCAACATCACAACAACATCACAGCAACATCACAGCAACATCACAACAACATCACAACAACATCACAGCAACATCACAACAACATCACAACAACATCACAACAACATCACAGTAACATCACAGCAACATCACAGCAACATCACAACAACATCACAACAACATCACAGCAACATCACAGCAACATCTCAGCAACCTCACAGCATCATCACAGGAACATCACAGCAACATCACAGCAACATCTCAGCAACCTCACAGCATCATCACAGGAACATCACAGCAACATCACAGCAACATCTCAGCAACCTCACAGCATCATCACAGGAACATCACAGCAACATCACAGCAACATCTCAGCAACCTCACAGCATCATCACAGGAACATCACAGCAACATCACAGCTATATCACATCATCGTCACAGCAATAACACAGCAATATAACAGTAACGACACTAGAAAAACAGATGTATGTGTGCATATATATATATATATATATATATACTATATATATATATATATATATATATATATATATATATATATATATATATATATATATATATATATATATATATATATATATATATATATATATATATATATATATATATATATATATATATATATATATATATATATATATATATATATATATATATATATATATACATATATTGAATAATAAATAAGCAAATATGAGCTTCACTCTGGTCACTAGGGCATCTACAATCCCATGGATCAAGAGCCCTTCACTTGGGGAACATCACTTAAGTGTTCAGAACACGAGTGACGCCTCCAGCACCTTCCTGACTTAGTCTTTGATGCCCTTGTGTCTTGGTGCACCTGACCCTAGCCTAGTACTCCAGTCTAGTACTTTAGCCTAGTACTCTAGCCTAGTACTCCAGCCTAGTACTCTAGCCTAGTACTCTAGCCTAGTACTCCAGTCTAGTACTCTAGCCTAGTACTCTAGCCTAGTACTCTATCCTAGTACTCCAGCCTAGCACTCTAGCCTAGTACTCTAGCCTAGTACTCCAGTCTAGTACTCTAGCCTAGTACGCTAGCCTAGTATTCCAGCCTAGTACTCTAGCCTAGTACTCTAGTCTAGTACTCTAGCCTAGTACTCCAGTCTAGTACTCTAGCCTAGTTCTCTAGCCTAGTACTCCAGCCTAGTACTCCAGCCAAGTACTCTAGCCTAGTACTCCAGTCTAGTACTCTAGCCTAGTACTCTAGCCTAGTACTTCAGCCTAGTACTCCAGCCAAGTACTCTAGCCTAGTACTCTAGCCTAGTACTCTAGCCTAATATTCCAGCCTTGTACTCAAGTCTATTACTCCAGCCTTGTACTCTAGCCTAGTATTCGAGCCTAGTATTCCAGTCTAGTACTCCAGCCTAGTGTCCAAGCTAGTCTCCCAGCCTAGTACTCTAGTCTAGTACTCCAGCCTGGTACTCCAGCCTAGTGCTCCAGCTTAGTACTCCAGCCTAGCACTCCAGCCTAGTCTCCCAGCCTAGTACTCCAGCCTAGTACTCCAGCCTATTACTCCAGCCTAGTCTCCTAGCTAGTCTCCCATTCTAGTACTCCAGCCTAGTACTCCAGCCTAGAACTCCAGCCTAGTACTCCAGCCTAGTACTCCTAGCAATTCCTGGTGTGTGTGTGTGTGTGTGTGTGTGTGTGTGTATGCGCGTGTGTGGTGTGTACTCAAATAATTGTGTGTGTGTATTACCTAATTGTACTCACCTAATTGTGGTTGCGGGGTCTGCTCCTGGCCCCGCCTCTTCACTGACCGCTACTGGATCCTCCCTCTACCTGTTACATGAGCTTTATCATACCTCGTCTTAAAACTATGTATAGTTCCTGCCTCCACTGCATCGCTTGCCAGACTATTCCACTTCCTAACAAGTCTGTGGCTGAAGAAATACTTCCAAACATCCCTTTGACTCATCTGAGTCTTCAGCTTCCAACTGTGACCCCTTGTTTCTGTGTCCCATCTCTGGAACATCCTGTCTCTGTCCACCTTCTCTATTCCACGTAGTATTTTGTATGTCGTTATCATGTCTCCCCTGACCCTCCTGTCCTCCAGTGTCATCAGACCGATTTCCCTTAACCTTTCTTCATAGGACATAGCTCTTTAACCAGCCTTGTTGCAAACTTTGCACTTTCTCTAACTTCTTGACGTGCTTGACCAGGTGTGGGTTCCAGACTGGTGCTGCATACTCCAGTATGGGCCTAACATACACAGTGTACAGTGTCTTGAACGATTCCTTGTTAAGGTATCGGACCGCTATTCTCAGGTTTGCCAGGCGCCCGTATGCTGCAGCAGTTATTTGGTTGATGTGTGCCTCTGGAGACGTGTTCGGTGTTAGGGTATCCCCAAGATCTTTCTCCTTGAGTGAGGTTTGTAGCATTTGTCCACCTAGCTCATAATATGTCTGCGGTCTTCTTTGCCCCTCCCCAATCTTCATGACTTTGCATTTGGCAGGGTTGAATTCGAGAAGCCAGTTGCTGGACCATGTATCCAGCCTGTCCAGGTGTCTTTGTAGTCCTGCCTCATCCTCATCCGATTTAATTCTTCTCATTAGCTTCACATCATCTGCGAATATGGACACTTCAGAGTCTATCCCTTCCATCATGTCATTCACATATATCAAAAATAGCACTGGTCCTAGGACTGACCCCTGTGGGACCCCGCTCGTCACAGGCGCCCACTGTGATACCTCATCACATACCATGACTCGTTGCCTCCCTGTCAGGTATTCTCTGATCCATTGCAGTGCCCTTCCTGTTATATGTGCCTGTGTGTGTGTGTGTGTGTGTGTGTGTGTGTGTGTGTGTGTGTGTGTGTGTGTGTGTGTGTGTGTGTGTGTGTGTGTGTGTGTGTGTGTGTTAGTTACCATTTTGTCCAAGGCACATGTCGATTAGACACTAGGCCTATTTTATATACGTGCTTGTGTGTGCGCGTGTGTGTGCGTGTGCGTGTGTGTGTGTGTGTGTGTGTGTGTGTGTGTGTGTGTGTGTGTGTGTGTGTGTGTGTACAAACATTTATGAAACAGAGAATCCTTTACAACAACTTCGCTGGGTTGTCCGGAAAGTTTATAATTAGTGTTGAAGTGAACGCCTGGGCACTTCTTGCACCCGCCACCCCCGCTCTTTACCTTTTGTTTGGCCAGACAAAAATGTCGTACGACAAACTACTCTTCATTCCCATCGTTCGTTCACTGGTGTGATGTATCCACTGATGTATCGCTAATGTTACGTATCCCCTGATGTGATATATCAAGTGATGTATCCACTGATGTTACGTATCCACTGATATGATGTATCAAGTGATGTATCCACTGATGTTACGTATCCACTGATATGATGTATCATGTGATGTATCCAATGATGTTACGTATCCAATGATGTGATGTATCATGTGATGTATCCACTGATGTTACGTATCCACTGATATGATGTATCAAGTGATGTATCCACTGATGTTACGTATCCACTGATATGATGTATCATGTGATGTATCCAATGATGTTACGTATCCAATGATGTGATGTATCATCTGATGTATCCACCGATGTTACTTCTCCACTGATGTGATGTATCAAGTGATACATTCACTGATATTACGTATCCACCGATGTGATGTATCATGTGATGTTTCCACTGATGTTACGTATCCACTGATGTGTAGTATCATGTGATGCATCCACTGATGTGATGTATCCACTGATATGGTGTATCATGTTACCTATCCACTGATGTGATGTATCCACTGATGTGTTACTAATGTTACGTATCCACTGATGTGATGTATCAAGTGATGTATCCACTGATGTGATGTATCCACTGATGTGTTACTAATCTTACGTATCCACTGATATGATGTATCAAGTGATGTATCCATTTATGTAATGTATCCACTGATATAATGTATCACGTGATGTGTCTACTTATGTCATGTATCATGTGATGTATCCACTGATGTTACGTATCCACTGATGTGATGTATCATGTGATGTATCCACTGATGTTATGTATCCACTGATGTGATGTATCAAGTGATGTATCTACTGATGATACGTATCCACTGATGTGATGTATTCACTGATGTTACGTATCCACAGATGTGATGTATCAAGTGATATGTCCACTGATGTGATGTATTAAGTGATGTATCCACTGATGTTACGTATCCACTGATGTGATGTATCAAGTGATGTATCCACTGATGTTACACATCCACTGGTGTGATGTATCATGTGATGTATCCACTGATGTGATGTATCAAGTGATGTATCCACTGGTGTGATGTATCATGTGATGTATCCGCTGATGTGATGTATCAAGTGATGTATCCACTGATGTGATGTATCATGTGTTGTATCCACTGATGTTACGCATGCATTGATGTGATGTACCATGTGATGTAGCCACTGATGTTACGCATGCACTGATGTGATGTACCATGTGATGTAGCCACTGATGTTACGCATGCACTGATGTGATGTATCATGTGATGTATCCACTGATGTTACGCATGCACTGATGTGATGTATCATGTGATGTAGCCACTGATGTTACGCATGCACTGATGTGATGTATCATGTGATGTATCCACTGATGTTACGCATGCACTGATGTAATGTATCATGTGATGTATCATGTGATGTATCATGTGATGTATCATGTGTGTTCCCGCCCACTCTTCGAAAAAGACAAAAGTGATCTAAAAAAAAAAAAAAAAAAAAATTGTGAGTAAATTTAATATTTGTTTACATTTTCTAACAAGTTGATGCTCACTTGTTTTTCTTTCTTCGTCAGAGATTTACAAAAAAAATCAGATGATAATGATAAAAATAAAATAAGAGGAGTTTCATTTTTGTTGTGTTTGTACAGAATATAAATGTAGTGTCGTCAGCCTCGTGCAACGTCACAGCTAAATTATACGTTTAAAAATGTAGAATTTTTTACTGAAGCTCCGGGTTATGTGACGTAATTATAGATGAAAGACGTAGGTGGAGCCAACAGTGGTGCGCGCGCGCACATACACACACACGCACACACACACACACACATAAACACACACACATAAACACACACACGCACACACACACACACACACACATAAACACACACACGCACACACACACACACACACACATAAACACACACACGCACACACACACACATAAACACACACACGCACACACACACACATAAACACACACACATAAACACACACACATAAACACACACACGCACACACACACACACACACACATAAACACACACACGCACACACACACACATAAACACACACACGCACACACACACACATAAACACACACACACACACACACACACATAAACACACACACGCACACACACACACACACACACATAAACACACACACGCACACACACACATACACACACACTCATAAACACACACACGCACACACACACACACATAAACACACACACGCACACACACACACACACACACACACATAAACACACACACACACACACACACACACACACATAAACACACACACGCACACACACACACACACACACATAAACACACACACGCACACACACACACACACACACACACACACATAAACACACACACACACACACACACACACACACACACACTCACACACACACACACACACACACACACACATAAACACACACACACACACACACACACACACACACACACACACACACACACACACACAAACACACACACACACACACACACACAACTGCAACCCCCAACAGGCTCCCAACAGGGCTCCTGCTCTCCCAACCCCAGTATTCCCCCAGGACCACAGTTACATTATTAGAACAGAAGTTGAAGGTTTGGTACACAAATGTGGATGGATTAACGAATAAACATGAGGAATGGCAAGAAAGAATCAATGAGAAGTCCCCAGACATCATAGCAGTTACAGAAACAAAACTCATGGAGACAATAACAGATGCAATCTTCCCACCAGGATATCAGATCATGAGGAAAGATAGAAGGGGCAGAGGGGGAGGAGGGGTTGCTCTGCTCGTAAAAAAAAGATGGAAATTCGAGAAAATGGAAGGCATGGGCGAGACAGGAGAAAGGGACTACATAGTAGGTATACTTCAGTCTGGGGAGCACAAGGTGGTCATTGCAGTGATGTATAACCCACCACAGAACTGCAGGAGGCCAAGAGAGGAATATGAAGAGAGCAACAGAGCAATGGTGGACACACTTACTGAGGTGGCAAGAAGAGCTCACTCCAGCAGAGCAAAGTTGCTGGTTATGGGGGATTTAAACCACAGGGAGATTGACTGGGAAAACCTGGAGCCACATGGGGGTCCCGAAACATGGAGAGCCAAGATGTTGGATGTGGTGCTGGAAAACCTTATGCACCAACATGTTAAGGACTACCAGAGTGAGAGGAGAGGACGAACCAGCAAGATTGAACCTTGTGTTCACCCTGGGCAGTTCAGACATTGAGGACATCACATATGAGAGTCCCCTAGGAGCTAGTGACCACGTGGTTCTGTGCTTTAAATACATAGAGTTGCAAGTGGAGAGAGTAACAGGAGTTGAATGGGAAAAGCCTGACTATAAAAGAGGGGACTACATAGATTTGAGGAACTTCCTGCAGGAGGTTCCGTGGGACAGAGAACTGGCAGGAAAGCCAGTAAATGAAATGATGGAATTTGTAACAACAAAATGCAAGGAGGCAGCATAACGGTTTATTCCCAAGGGCAACAGAAACAATGGGAAGACCAGAACGAGCCCCTGGTTTACCCGACGGTGTAAGGAGGCAAAAACTAAATGCAATAGAGAATGGAAAAAATACAGAAGGCAGAGAACACATGAAAATAGGGAGATCAGTCGAAGAGCCAGGAACGAGTACGCACAGGTAAGAAGGGAGGCCCAGCGACAGTATGAAAATAACATAGCATCGAAAGTCAAGACTGACCAGAAACTGTTGTATAGCCACATCAGGAGGAAGACAACAGTCAAAGACCAGGTGATCAGACTGAGGACAGAAGGTGGAGAACTCACAAGAAATGATCAGGAGGTATGTGAGGAGCTAAACAGGAGATTTAAGGAAGTTTTTACAGTAGAGACAGGAAGGGCTGTGGGAAGACAGTACAGAAGGGAACATCAAGAGGGAATATACCAACAAGTGTTGGATGACATACGAACAACCGAGGAGAAGGTGCAGAAGCTGCTAAGTGACCTTGATACCTCAAAGGCGATGGGACCGGACAACATCTCCCCGTGGGTCCTTAGAGAAGGAGCAGAGATGTTGTGCGTGTCCCTAACCACAGTCTTAAACACATCCCTTGAAACTGGGCAACTACCTGAGATATGGAAGACGGCAAATGTAATCTCCATATTTAAGAAAGGAGACAGAAACAAGGCACTAAACTACAGACCTGTGTCTCTGACATGTATAGTATGCAAAGTCATGGAGAAGATTATCAGGAGGAGAGTGGTGGAACACCTGGAACGGAACAAGATTATAAATGAAACCCAGCATGGATTCATGGAAGGCAAATCCTGTGCCACAAACCTTCTGGAGTTTTATGACAAGGTAACAGAAGTAAGACACGAGAGAGAGGGGTGGGTTGATTGCATTTTCCTGGACTGCAGGAAGGCCTTTGACACAGTTCCTCACAATAGATTAGTGCAGAAGCTGGAGGATCAGGCCCATATAACAGGGAGGGCACTGCAATAGATCAGGGAATACCTAAGAGGGAGGCATCAACAAGTAATGGTACGTGAAGAGGTATCACAGTGGGCGCCTGTGACGAGCGGGGTCCCACAGGGGTCAGTTCTAGGACCAGTACTATTTTTGATATATGCGAACGACATGATGGAAGGAATAGACTCTGAAGTGTCCCTATTCGCAGATGATGTGAAGCTGATGAGAAGAATTAAATCGGATGAGAATGAGGCAGGACTGCAAAGAGACCTGGACAGGTTGGACACGTGATCCAGAAACTGGCTTCTCGAATTCAACCCTGCCAAATGCAAAGCCATGAAGATTGGGGAAGGGCAAAGAAGACCGCCGACAGAGTATAGGCTAGGTGGACAAAGACTACAGACCTCACTCAGGGAGAGAGATCTTGGGGTGACCATAACACCGAGCACGTCACCGGAGGCACACATCAAGATACTGCGGGGAATAGACAAGGTGAACAGAGATAGGATGTTCCAGAGAGGGGACACAGAAACAAGGGGTTACAATTGGAAGCTGAAGTCTCAGACGAGTCACAGGGACGTTAGGAAGTATTTCTTCAGTCATAGAGTCGTCAGGAAGTGGAATAGCCTAGCAAGTGAAGTAGTGGAGGCAGGGACCATACATAGTTTTAAGAAGAGGTATGACAAAGTTCAGGAAGCAGAGAGGGAGACGACCTAGTAGCGATCAGTGAAGAGGCGGGGCCAGGAGCTGAGTTTCTACCCCTGCAACCACAATTAGGTGAGTACAATTAGGTGAGCACACACACACACACACACACACACACACACACACACACACACACACACACACACACACACACACACACACACACACACACACACACACACACACAGGTCTGGTGGTAGACTCACTGTTAATAATATGCAAAGGAAACTCTCACTGTTGCAGTCTTGTGCCTAAATTGGCTGAGTGTCTCTCCTGTGTCTTGTGGAGGGAGGGACGGAGGGAGGGAGGGAGGGAGGGAGGGAGGGAGGGAGGGAGGGAGGGAGAGAGAATGAAGCGGGAACAGGGAAAAGGAGGGAGAAGTAGAGAAAAGGGATTGGACAATGAGAAATAGGGAGGAAGAGAAGGAGCGAGGGAGAGATTAGGGGAAGGGGAGAATAAGAGTGATTGGAGGGGAGGGGGAAATAAGGATGAGCGTAGAGAGAGGAGAGAGTACAAACCAGAGTACGGGTGGGGGTTAGAACCCATGGCGAATGTGTCGTAAAACTGCAGGCCACCTAAGGAGACTACACGAGAGTAGAAGGGAATGACAGAGAGCAGAGAACGTGAGGGTCTACACCGTGGCTGTCAAATAAGAACTATCTACGTGTACATAACATTTGCTGACGTTCGCTCCTGACATTCTCTCATTGTTTGCTTCTTGTCAGGTTGTTATTTATTATTAATTTAAAAGTTCTTATCTTCGTTTGTCTCGGTAATTTTGTTGACAATCTTTTTGTATTATGTTTGAGATTATTAGATCCAAAATGCACTAATTTACACGTGAATATTAAGACACATGTGCAGCAGCTGCTTATGTTTACTGATGAAACGTATCGCCTACACAGTAGGCTTCTTCAGTCAAATACAGAAGCAGCAGGTAATCAGTCCATCAATCTTGGAGATAAAAGCATTTGAGGTGGTCAGTCCCTCAGCCTGGAGAAGAGTCCAGCTCCATGGAGCTGGACTGACACACACACATGCATCCGTCCACGGAGATATATAGTATAAAATACCGACACTTTGGACTTGATAAAGCCCACCGTGTGGGCGAAACGTAGTCCATAAAGGCTCGCATTATATTGAATTTGTGTTTATTTTTTCAAGTACTGAAGGCTAACCAAAGTTCTCGCCTCAGTGTCACTACCTGGCAGTTTGTTCCACTCATCTACAACTCTATTGCAAAGCAGCATTCCCAATACCTTTACTAAACCCAACTTTCTCCAACCTGAATCCATTCCCGCGAGTCCTGTCATGGTTAGATATTTTCAACACACTATTTGTTTCCCCTTCAACTACTCCTGCTGTCTATCTGTACTCTTCCATCATATCCTCCCTAATTCTAAGTCTTTCCAGAGAGTGCAGCTCACCGCCTTCAGCCTCTCTTCGTAGGAAAGGTTCCTAATACAGGGCATCAACTTCGTCATCCTTATCTATATACTTTCCAGCGCATTTAATATGATAACGTTAATGAGGTCTAAGCCAAAGATATATGAAGTTGAAATATAACCTCAGGACTTCTGTTATTTATACTTGTTGGTATGAAGCCAAGAATTCTTTCAGCTTCGTTGGGAAGATTTATACACTGTTGTCTTGGTTTTAAATTTCTGCTAACCAAAACTCACAGATTTCGTCAGAACTGCGTCGGTGTCAGACCCTGAACACGACTCTTGTGCGCTGGGAAGGTGATGTTGTATGCGGGTGAATGTAAGACCCCGGAGGCTGTGTTGAGCACGGCCACTGTGTCCCTGTTATTTGTTATTCTGCGTTATCGCTAGTTAAAGGTTAGCGTTGTTTTTTTAATGTGCCAGTGTAGCTAGCAGAAGGTCCAACCATTGTAGCTAGTAGGTTCTATCATTGTAGCTAGAAGGTTCTATCATTGTAGTAGTAGGTACTCTCACTGTAGCTGGTAGGTCCTATCATTGCAACTAATAGGTTCTATCATTGTAGCTAGTAGGTTCTATCATTGTAGCTAGTAGGTTCTATCATTGTAGCTAGTAGGTTCTATCATTGTAGCTAGTAGGTTCTATCATTGTAGCTAATAGGTTCTATCATTGTAGCTAGTAGGTTCTATCATTGTAGCTAGTAGGTTCTATCATTGTAGCTAGTAGGTTCTATCATTATAGCTAGTAGGTTCTATCATTGTAGCTAGTAGGTTCTATCATTGTAGCTAGTAAGTTCTATCATTGTAGCTAATAGGTCCTATCATTGTAGCTAGTAGGTTCTATCATTGTAGCTAGTAGGTCTTATCATTGTAGCTAGTAGGTCCTATCATTGTAGCTAGTAGTCCTATCATTGTAGCTAGTAGGTCCTATCATTGTAGCTAGTAGTCCTATCATTGTAGCTAGTAGTCCTATCACTGTAGGTAGTAGGTTCTATCATTGTAGCTAGTAGGTCCTATCATTGTAGTTAGTAGTCCTATCATTGTAGCTAGTAGTCCTATCATTGTAGCTAGTAGTCCTATCACTGTAGGTAGTAGGTTCTATCACTGTAGCTAGTAGGTCCTATCATTGTAGCTAGTAGGCCCTATCATTGTAGCTAGTAGTCCTATCATTGTAGCTAGTAGTCCTATCATTGTAGCTAGTAGTCCTATCACTGTAGGTAGTAGGTTCTATCATTGTAGCTAGTAGGTCCTATCATTGTAGCTAGTAGGCCCTATCATTGTAGCTAGTAGTCCTATCATTGTAGCTAGTAGTCCTATCACTGTACTTAGTAGGTTCTATCATTGTAGCTAGTAGGTCTTATCATTGTAGCTAGTAGTCCTATCACTGTAGCTAGTAGGTCCTATCATTGTAGCAAGTAGTCCTATCGTTGTAGCTAGTAGGTCCTATCATTGTAGCTAGTAGGTCCTATTATTGTAGCTAGTAGGTCCTATCATTGTAGCTAGTAGTCCTATTATTGTAGCTAGTAGGTCCTATCATTGTAGCTAGTAGTCCTATTATTGAAGCTAGTAGGTCCAATCATTGTAGCTAGTAGTCCTATTATTGTAGCTAGTAATCCTATTATTGTAGCTAGTAGGTCCTATCATTGTAGCTAGTAGGCCCTATCATTGTAGCTAGTAGTCCTATCATTGTAGCTAGTAGTCCTATCATTGTAGCTAGTAGTCCTATCACTGTAGGTAGTAGGTTCTATCATTGTAGCTAGTAGGTCCTATCATTGTAGCTAGTAGGCCCTATCATTGTAGCTAGTAGTCCTATCATTGTAGCTAGTAGTCCTATCACTGTAGGTAGTAGGTTCTATCATTGTAGCTAGTAGGTCCTATCATTGTAGCTAGTAGGTCCTATCATTGTAGCTAGTAGGTCCTATCATTGTAGCTAGTAGATCTTATCATTGTAGCTAGTAGTCCTATCACTGTAGCTAGTAGGTCCTATCATTGTAGCAAGTAGTCCTATCGTTGTAGCTAGTAGGTCCTATCATTGTAGCTAGTAGGTCCTATTATTGTAGCTAGTAGGTCCTATCATTTTAGCTAGTAGGTCCTATCATTGTAGCTAGTAGTCCTATTATTGAAGCTAGTAGGTCCAATCATTGTAGCTAGTAGTCCTATTATTGTAGCTAGTAATCCTATTATTGTAGCTAGTAGGTCCTATCATTGTAGCTAGTAGTCCTATTATTGTAGCTAGTAGGTCCAACCATTGTAGCTAGTAGTCCTATTATTGTAGCTAGTAGGTCCTATCATTTTAGCTAGTAATCCTATTATTGTAGCTAGTAGTCCTATCATTGTAGCTAGTAATCCTATTATTGTAGCTAGTAGGTCCTATCATTGTAGCTAGTAGTCCTATTATTGTAGCTAGTAGGTCCAACCATTGTAGCTAGTAGTCCTATTATTGTAGCTAGTAGGTCCTATCATTGTAGCTAGTAGTCCTATTATTGTAGCTAGTAGGTCCTATCATTGTAGCTAGTAGTCCTATTATTGTAGCTAGTAGGTTCTATCATTGTAGCTAGTAGTCCTATTATTGTAGCTAGTAGGTTCTATCATTGTAGCTAGTAGTCCTATTATTGTAGCTAGTAGGTTCTATCATTGTAGCTAGTAGTCCTATTATTGTAGCTAGTAGGTTCTATCATTGTAGCTAGTAGTCCTATTATTGTAGCTAGTAGGTTCTATCATTGTAGCTAGTAGGTCCTATCATTGTAGCTAGCAGTTCTATTATTGTAGCTAGTAGGTTCTATCATTGTAGCTAGTAGTCCTATTATTGTAGCTAGTAGGTTCTATCATTGTAGCTAGTAGTCCTATTATTGTAGCTAGTAGGTTCTATCATTGCAGCTAGTAGTCCTATTATTGTAGCTAGTAGGTTCTATCATTGTAGCTAGTAGTCCTATTATTGTAGCTAGTAGGTTCTATCATTGTAGCTAGTAGTCCTATTATTGTAGCTAGTAGGTTCTATCATTGTAGCTAGTAGTCCTATTATTGTAGTTAGTAGGTTCTATCATTGTAGCTAGTAGGTCCTATCATTGTAGCTAGTAGTCCTATTATTGTAGCTAGTAGGTTCTATCATTGTAGCTAGTAGTCCTATTATTGTAGCTAGTAGGTTCTATCATTGTAGCTAGTAGTCCTATTATTGTAGCTAGTAGGTTCTATCATTGTAGCTAGTAGTCCTATTATTGTAGCTAGTAGGTTCTATCATTGTAGCTAGTAGTCCTATTATTGTAGCTAGTAGGTTCTATCATTGTAGCTAGTAGTCCTATTATTGTAGCTAGTAGGTTCTATCATTGTAGCTAGTAGTCCTATTATTGTAGCTAGTAGGTTCTATCATTGTAGCTAGTAGTCCTATTATTGTAGCTAGTAGGTTCTATCATTGTAGCTAGTAGTCCTATTATTGTAGC
>NC_091292.1:14181470-14216470 GCF_038502225.1 Cherax quadricarinatus | reverse complement strand
CTCACCCCTACCTCCTCACCCCTGCCCTCCTCACCCCTACCTCCACCCCCTCCTCCTCACCCCCTACCCTCCTCACCCCACCCTCCCTCACCCAGTCCATCCTCCCGCACCCCTGCCCTCCCTCACCCCCTACCCTCCCTCACCCCTACCCTCCCTCTCCCCTACCCTCCCTCACCCCCCTACCCCTCCCTCACCCCCTACCCTCCCCTCACCCAGTACCCTCCCTCACCCCCTACCCTCCTCTCCCCACCCCCTCCCTCCCTCCTCTCCCCCACCCCTACCCCTCCCCTCACCCCCTACCCCTCACCCCCTACCCTCCCTCACCCATGTACCCTCCCTCACCCCTACCCTCCCTCACCCCTACCCTCCCTCTCCCCCACCCCTCCCTACCCCTCCCTCACCCCACTCCCTCACCCTGCCCTTCCCTCCCTCACCCCTACCCTCCCTCCCCCTACCCTGCCCCTCCTACCCCTACCCTCCTCACCCCTACCCTCCCTCACCCCTACCCTCCCCTCCCCCCACCCCCTACCCTCCTCACCCCTACCCTCCCTCACCCCTACCCCTCCTCACCCCTACCCTCTCACCCCCTACCCCTCCTCACCCCTACCCTCTCACCCCTCCCTCACCCCTACCCTCCCACCCCTACCCTCCCTCCCACCCCCTACCCTCCCTCCTCACCCCTACCCTCCCCTCATCCCTCCTCACCCCTCCTCCTACCCTCCTCACCCCCTACCCTCCTCCACAGCCCATCCTCTCTACCCCTCCCTCCCCCCTACCCTCCCACCCCTACCCTCCCCCTACCCTCCTCCACCCCCTCCCTCACCCCTACCCTCCTCACCCCACCCCTACCCTCCTCACCCCTACCCTCCTCACCCCATCCCTCCCCTCACCCCCCTACCCTCCTCACCCCTACCTCCTCACCCCCTACCCTCCTCACCCCTACCCTCCACCCCTACCTGTCACCCCCTGCCCTCCTCACCCCTACCCTCCCTCACCCCCTACCCTCCCTCTGCCCCCACCCCTACCCTCCCCTCACCCCACCCTCCCTCCCCCACCCCCTACCCTCCTCATCCCCTACCCTCTCACCCTCCCTCCCTCACCCCCTACCCTCCCTCACCCCTCCCCTACCCTCCCTCACCCCCTACCCTCCCTCGTCCCCTACCCTCCCTCTGTACCCCTACCCTCCCTCATCCTACCCTCCCTCACCCCTACCCTCCCCTCACCCCTACCCTCCCTCGTACCCTCCTCACCCCCTCCCTCCCCTCCCTCCCACCCCTACCCTCCTCACCCCACCCTACCCCTACCCTCTCATCCCTAACCCTACCCTCCCCACCCCCTACCCTCCTCACCCCCTGCCCCACCCTCCATCAGACCCCTCCCTCACCCCTCTACCCTCCTCTCCTGCCCCCTACCCTCCCTACCCCCTCCCTCGCCCCCACCCTTCCTCACCCAATGCCCTCTCATCCCTACCCTCCCTCCACCCTACCCTCACCCTACCCTCCTCACTACCCTCCCTCACCCCCTACTACCCTCCTCACCCCTACCCTCTCACCCAATACCCTCTCATTCCTACCCTCCCCCCTCACCCCTACCCTCCTCACCCTCCCTCGCCCCCACCCTCCTCACCCCTACCCTCCCTCACCCCTTACCTCCTTCTCACCCAATAACTCTCATCCCTACCCTGCCCCTCACCCCTACCCTCCTCACCCCACCTTCCTCACCCTACCCTCCCTCACTCCCTGCCCTCCTCACCCCTACCCTCCACACTTCCTCCTACCCTCCCTCCTCCCTGCCCTCCCTCACCCCTACCCTCCTCATCCTCTTCCTCACCCATCCCTCTCATTCCTCCCTCCTATCCCACCCCTTCCCACCCTCACCCCTCCCTCCTCCCCCTACCTCCTCACCCCTACCCTCCCTCACCCCTACCCTCCTCCCCCTACCCTTCCTCACCCTACCCTCTCTCATTCCTCCTCCCTCACCCCAACCCTCCCTCACCCCTACCCTCCCTCACCCCTACCCTCCTCACCCCCTACCCTCCCTCACCCTTTACCCTCCCTCACCCCCTACCCCTCCCTCACCCCCTACTCTCCCCACCCATCTTCCCCCGTCAATCACCTGTCAGTAACAGTAATTATTTCAGCTGTGACACACTGGCAGTGTTCTCTGACAGTGCCAGTGATTACCTCTCTATTGGGGTTGAGCTCTTGCTCTTGGTGCCAGCTCGTAACTCTTAACTTTAGGTCTCAACTCCCCTGCCACCAACTCTTAACTCCCCTGCCACCAGCTCTTAGCTCCCCTGCCACCAGCTCTTAACTCCCCTGCCACCAGCTCTTAACTCCCCTGCCACCAGCTCTTAACTCCCCTGCCACCAACTCTTAACTCCCCTGCCACCAGCTCTTAACTTCCCTGCCACCAGCTCTTAACTCCCCTGCAACCAGCTCTTAACTCCCTTGCCACCAGCTCTTAACTCCCCTGCCACCAGATGTTAACTGCCCTGCCACCAGCTCTTAACTCCCCTGCCACCAGCTCTTAACTCCCCTGCCACCAGCTCTTAACTCCCCTGCCACCAGCTCTTAACTCCCCTGCCACCAGCTCTTAACTCCCCTGCCACCAGCTCTTAACTCCCCTGCCACCAGCTGTTAACTCCCCTGCCACCAGCTCTTAACTCCCCTGCCACCAGCTCTTAACTCCCCTGCCACCAGCTCTTAACTCCCCTGCCACCAGCTGTTAATTGCCCTGCCACCAGCTGTTAACTACCCTGCCACCAGCTGTTAACTGCCCTGCCACCAGCTGTTAACTGCCCTGCCACCAGCTGTTAACTGCCCTGCCACCAGCTGTTAACTGCCCTGCAACCAGCTGTTAACTCACCTGCCACCAGCTGTTAACTGCCCTGCCACAAGCTGTTAGCTGCCCTGCCACCAGTAGTTAACTGCCCTGACATCAGCTGTTAACTGCCCTGCCACCAGCTGTTAACTGCCCTGCCACCAGCTGTTAACTGCCCTGCCACCAGTAGTTAACTGCCATGCCACCAGCTGTTAACTCCCCTGCCACCAGCTGTTAACTGCCCTGCCACAAGCTGTTAGCTGCCCTGCCACCAGTAGTTAACTGCCCTGACATCAGCTGTTAACTGCCCTGCCACCAGCTGTTAACTGCCCTGCCACCAGCTGTTAACTGCCCTGCCACCAGCTGTTAACTGCCATGCCACCAGCTGTTAACTCCCCTGCCACCAGCTGTTAACTGCCCTGCCACCAGCTGTTAACTCCCCTGCCACCAGCTGTTAACTGCCCTGCCACCAGCTGTTAACTGCCCTGCCACCATATGTTAACTGCCCCTGCCACCAACTGTTAACTCCCCTGCTCCAGCTGTTAACCCGCCCCGCCAGCATGTTAACTGCCCTGCCACCAGCTGTTAACTGCCCTGCCACCAGCTGTTAACTGCCCTGCCACCAGCTGTTAACTGCCCTGCAACCAGCTGTTAACTCACCTGCCACCAGCTGTTAACTGCCCTGCCACAAGCTGTTAGCTGCCCTGCCACCAGTAGTTAACTGCTCTGACATCAGCTGTTAACTGCCCTGCCACCAGCTGTTAACTGCCCTGCCACCAGCTGTTAACTGCCCTGCCACCAGTAGTTAACTGCCATGCCAGCAGCTGTTAACTGCCCTGCCACCAGCTGTTAACTCCCCTGCCACCAGCTGTTAACTGCCCTGCCACAAGCTGTTAGCTGCCCTGCCACCAGTAGTTAACTGCCCTGACATCAGCTGTTAACTGCCCTGCCACCAGCTGTTAACTGCCCTGCCACCAGCTGTTAACTGCCCTGCCACCAGCTGTTAACTGCCATGCCACCAGCTGTTAACTCCCCTGCCACCAGCTGTTAACTGCCCTGCCACCAGCTGTTAACTCCCCTGCCACCAGCTGTTAACTGCCCTGCCTCCAGCTGTTAACTGCCCTGCCACCATATGTTAACTGCCCTGCCACCAACTGTTAACTCCCCTGCCTCCAGCTGTTAACTGCCCTGCCACCAGCTGTTAACTGCCCTGCCACCAGCTGTTAACTGCCCTGCCACCAGCTGTTAACTCCTCTGCCACCAGCTGTTAACTGCCCTGCCACCAGCTGTTAACTCCCCTGCCACCAGCTGTTAACTGTCCTGCCACCAGCTATTAACTCCCCTGCCACCAGCTGTTAACAGCCCTGCCACCAGCTGTTAACTGCCCTGCCACCAGCGGTTAACTGCCCTGCCACCAGCGGTTAACTGCCCTGCCACCAGCTGTTAACTGCCCTGCCACCAGCTGTTAACTGCCCTGCCACCAGCTGTTAACTACCCTGCCACCAGCTGTTAACTACCCTGCCACCAGCTGTTAACTACCCTGCCACCAGCTGTTAACTGCCCTGCCACCAGCTGTTAACTACCCTGCCACCAGCTGTTAACTACCCTGCCACCAGCCTGTTAACGACCCTGCCACCAGCTGTTAACTACCCTCGCCACCAGCTGTTAACTGCCCTCCTGCCACCAGCTGTTAACTACCCTGCCACCAGCTGTTAACTGCCCTGCCACCAGCTGTTAACTGCCCTGCCACCAGCTGTTAACTGCCCTGCCACCAGCTGTTAACTACCCTGCCACCAGATGTTAACTGCCCTGCCACCAGCTGTTAACTGCCCTGCCACCAACTGTTAACTGCCCTGCCACCAGCTGTTAACTGCACTGCCACCAGCTGTTAACTACACAGCCACCAGCTGTTAACTACCCTGCCACCAGCTGTTAACTGCCCTGCCACCAACTGTTAACTGCCCTGCCACCAACTGTTAACTGCCCTGCCACCAGCTGTTAACTGCCCTGCCACCAGCTGTTAACTACCCTGCCACCAGCTGTTAACTACCCTGCCACCAGCTGTTAACTGCCCTGCCACCAACTGTTAACTGCCCTGCCACCAGCTGTTAACTACCCTGCCACCAGCTGTTAACGACCCTGCCACCAGCTGTTAACTTCCCTGCCACCAGCTGTTAACTGCCCTGCCACCAGCTGTTAACTACCCTGCCACCAGCTGTTAACTGCCCTGCCACCAGCTGTTAACTGCCCTGCCACCAGCTGTTAACTACCCTGCCACCAGCTGTTAACTGCCCTGCCACCAACTGTTAACTACCCTGCCACCAGCTGTTAACTACCCTGCCACCAGATGTTAACTACCCTGCCACCAGCTGTTAACTGCCCTGCTACAAGCTGTTAACTGCCCTGCCACCAGCTGTTAACTACCCTGCCACCAGCTGTTAACTACCCTGCCACCAGCTGTTAACTGCCCTGCCACCAGCTGTTAACTGCCCTGCCACCAGCTGTTAACTACCCTGCCACCAGCTGTTAACTGCCCTGCCACCAGCTGTTAACTGCCCTGCCACCAGCTGTTAACTGCCCTGCCACCAGCTGTTAACTGCCCTGCCACCAGCTGTTAACTACCCTGCCACCAGCTGTTAACTACCCTGCCACCAACTGTTAACTGCCCTGCCACCAACTGTTAACTGCCCTGCCACCAGCTGTTAACTGCCCTGCCACCAGCTGTTAACTACCCTGCCACCAGCTGTTAACTACCCTGCCACCAGCTGTTAACTCCCCTGCCACCAGCTGTTAACTGCCCTGCCACCAGCTGTTAACTGCCCTGCCACCAGCTGTTAACTGCCCTGCCACCAGCTGTTAACTACCCTGCCACGAGCTGTTAACTCCCCTGCCACCAGCTGTTAACTACCCTGCCACCAGCTGTTAACTACCCTGCCACCAGCTGTTAACTGCCCTGCCACGAGCTGTTAACTCCCCTGCCACCAGCTGTTAACTACCCTGCCACCAGCTGTTAACTACCCTGCCACCAGCTGTTAACTGCCCTGCCACCAACTGTTAGCTGCCCTGCCACCAGCTGTTAACTGCCCTGCCACCAGCTGTTAACTACCCTGCCACCAGCTGTTAACTACCCTGCCACGAGCTGTTAACTCCCCTGCCAACAGCTGTTAACTACCTTGCCACCAGCTGTTAACTACCCTGCCACGAGCTGTTATCTCCCCTGCCACCAGCTGTTAACTACCTTGCCACCAGCTCTTAACTGCCCTGACATCAGCTGTTAACTGCCCTGCCACCAGCTGTTAACTACCCTGCCACCAGCTGTTAACTACCCTGCCACCAGCTGTTAACTACCCTGCCACCAGCTGTTAACTGCCCTGCCACCAACTGTTAACTGCCCTGCCACCAGCTGTTAACTGCCCTGCCACCAGCTGTTAACTACCCTGCCACCAGCTGTTAACTACCCTGCCACGAGCTGTTAACTCCCCTGCCACCAGCTGTTAACTACCCTGCCACCAGCTGTTAACTGCCCTGCCACCAACTGTTAACTGCCCTGCCACCAGCTGTTAACTACCCTGCCACCAGCTGTTAACTACCCTGCCACCAGCTGTTAACTACCCTGCCACCAGCTGTTAACTGCCCTGCCACCAACTGTTAACTGCCCTGCCACCAGCTGTTAACTGCCCTGCCACCAGCTGTTAACTACCCTGCCACCAGCTGTTAACTGCCCTGCCACCAACTGTTAACTGCCCTGCCACCAGCTGTTAACTGCCCTGCCACCAGCTGTTAACTACCCTGCCACGAGCTGTTAACTCCCCTGTCACCAGCTGCAGATATCAAGACCTCACTAAGATGCTTCACATTACAACGTCAACCTTCACAGTTTCTAACAATATGTTAATTAACACTTCACATATTATGTAAGGAAAGTCTCGAGACATTCTGACACGTCGCAAAGTACGTAACATTATCTACTGTATCCTGAGGTATTTTGTATGTCGTGGTTATATCCACTTACCATTAATCTCTCTCTCTCTCTCTCTCTCTCTCTCTCTCTCTCTCTCTCTCTCTCTCTCTCTCTCTCTGTCTCTCTCTCTCTCTCTCTCTCTCTCTCTCTCTCTCTCTCTCTCTCTCTCTCTCTCTCATTTTTAATGAAATTGATAGATGAGAACCAAATGTGGATCCGTCAGACTGTTGCTTCTATCAGCAGGCATCCCTGCGCTCTGCTGGTACGGTAGAGGACATTACCAACCATCAACCACACTTCCACACTACCCACACTTCCACACTACCCACACTTCCACACTACCCACACTTCCACTCTACGCACACTTCAACACTACCCACACTTCCACTCTACCCACACTTCCACTCTACCCACACTTCCACTCTACCCACACTTCCACACTACCCACACTTCCACACTACCCACACTTCCACACTACCCACACTCCACCTCCACGCACACACTACCTCACCACCCACACCTCCCCTTCCCACACTCCACCTCCCTACCCACACTCCTCCCCTACCCACACTTCCACCCCTACCCACACTTCCACTCTACGCACAAACTCCACACCACCCACACTTCCACTCCCCTACCCACACTTCCACTCCACCCACACTTCCACACCACCCACACTTCCACACCACCCACACTTCCACCTCACGCACACTTCCACTCCCACCCACACTTCCACCCCTCCCACCCACACTTCCACTCACCCACACTTCCACACCCACACTCCACCCCACCCACACTTCCACACTACCCACACTTCCACTCACCCACACTCCACACCACCCACACTCCACCTTCCCACCCACCACACTCCACCCACACTTCCACACCTACCCACACTACCACCACCCACACTCCACACACCCACACTTCCACTCTACCACACTCACCACACCCACCCACACTTCCACCCTCCACCCACACTTCCACACCACCCACACTTCCACCACCTCCCACACTTCCACACACCCTCACTCCACTCACCCACACTTCCACACTCACCCACCACTTCCACTACCCACCCACACTTCCACTCTACCCACACTCCTCACCCACACCTTACCCACACTTCCACTCTACCCTCCCACACTTCCACACTACCCACACTTCCACCCTCACCCACACTTCCACTCTACCCACACTTCCACACCACCCACACTTCCACACCACCCACACTTCCACACACCACACTTCCACTCTACCCACACTTCCACACTACCCACTTCACTCCACTGCCCACCCACACTTCCACACACCCACACTTCCACCCCTCCCTACCCACACTTCCACACACACACCCTACACTCCACACACCCACACTCCCACACCACCCACACCTTCCTACCCACACTTCCACACTCCACATTCCATCCCCACCCACACTTCCACACTACCCACACCTCCACACCTACCCACACTCCACTCACCCACACTTCCACTCTACCCACACTTCCACACTACCCACACTTCCACTCTACCCACACTTCCACACTACCCACACTTCCACACTACCCACACTTCCACTCTACCCACACTTCCACACTACCCACACTTCCACACTACCCACACTTCCACTCTACCCACACTTCCACACTACCCACACTTCCACACTACCCACACTTCCACTCTACCCACACTTCCACACTACCCACACTTCCACTCTACCCACACTTCCACACTACCCACACTTCCACACTACCCACACTTCCACTCTACCCACACTTCCACTCTACCCACACTTCCACACTACCCACACTTCCACTCTACCCACACTTCCACACTACCCACACTTCCACACTACCCACACTTCCACACTACCCACACTTCCACACTACCCACACTTCCACTCTACCCACACTTCCACTCTACCCACACTTCCACACTACCCACACTTCCACTCTACCCACACTTCCACACTACCCACACTTCCACACTACCCACACTTCCACTCTACCCACACTTCCACTCTACCCACACTTCCACTCTACCCACACTTCCACTCTACCCACACTTCCACTCTACCCACACTTCCACTCTACCCACACTTCCACTCTACCCACACTTCCACTCTACCCACACTTCCACACTACCCACACTTCCACTCTACCCACACTTCCACACTACCCACACTTCCACTCTACCCACACTTCCACTCTACCCACACTTCCACTCTACCCACACTTCCACTCGTACACTTTCTTGAAGTTATCACTGCTGGAGACGTCAGCAGTGTGCTGCCTCGCTGTGATAGTTACATAGTTACCTGTTGTGTTCTGTGACATACAAGATGTTGAAATGAGTCAGTCTGAGCTGGCAGACTTCAGTAGTGTCAGTCTGAGCTGACAGACTTCAGTAGTGTCAGTCTGAGCTGGGAGACTTCCGTAGTGTCAGTCTGAGCTGGGAGACTTCCGTAGTGTCAGTCAGAGCTGGCAGACTTCAGAAGTGTCAGTCTGAGCTGGCAGACTTCAGTAGTGTCAGTCTGAGCTGGGAGACTTCTGTAGTGTCAGTCTGAGCTGGGAGACTTCCGTAGTGTCAGTCTGAGCTGGTAGACTTCAGTAGTGTCAGTCTGAGCTGGGAGACTTCAGTAGTGTCAGTCTGAGCTGGCAGACTTCAGTAGTGTCAGTCTGAGCTGGGAGACTTCAGTAGTGTCAGTCTGAGCTGGCAGACTTCAGTAGTGTCAGTCTGAGCTGGGAGACTTCAGTAGTGTCAGTCTGAGCTGGGAGACTTCCGTAGTGTCAGTCTGAGCTGGCAGACTTCAGTAGTGTCAGTCTGAGCTGGCAGACTTCAGTAGTGTCAGTCTGAGCTGGGAGACTTCAGTAGTGTCAGTCTGAGCTGGGAGACTTCAGTAGTGTCAGTCTGAGCTGGCAGACTTCAGTAGTGTCAGTCTGAGCTGGCAGACTTCAGTAGTGTCAGTCTGAGCTGGGAGACTTCCGTAGTGTCAGTCTGAGCAGGTAGACTTCAGTAGTGTCAGTCTGAGCTGGTAGACTTCAGTAGTGTCAGTCTGAGCTGGGAGACTTCAGTAGTGTCAGTCTGAGCAGGTAGACTTCAGTAGTGTCAGTCTGAGCTGGGAGACTTCAGTAGTGTCAGTCTGAGCTGGCAGACTTCAGTAGTGTCAGTCTGAGCTGGGAGACTTCCGTAGTGTCAGTCTGAGCTGGGAGACTTCCGTAGTGTCAGTCTGAGCTGACAGACTTCAGTAGTGTCAGTCTGAGCTGGGAGACTTCCGTAGTGTCAGTCTGAGCTGACAGACTTCCGTAGTGTCAGTCTGAGCTGACAGACTTCCGTAGTGTCAGTCTGAGCTGGGAGACTTCAGTAGTGTCAGTCTGAGCTGGCAGACTTCAGTAGTGTCAGTCTGAGCTGGGAGACTTCCGTAGTGTCAGTCTGAGCTGGGAGACTTCAGTAGTGTCAGTCTGAGCTGGGAGACTTCCGTAGTGTCAGTCTGAGCTGGGAGACTTCCGTAGTGTCAGTCTGAGCTGGGAGACTTCAGTAGTGTCAGTCTGAGCTGGCAGACTTCAGTAGTGTCAGTCTGAGCTGGGAGACTTCAGTAGTGTCAGTCTGAGCTGGGAGACTTCCGTAGTGTCAGTCTGAGCTGGGAGACTTCCGTAGTGTCAGTCTGAGCTGGGAGACTTCAGTAGTGTCAGTCTGAGCTGGGAGACTTCCGTAGTGTCAGTATGAGCTGGGAGACTTCAGTAGTGTCAGTCTGAGCTGGCAGACTTCAGTAGTGTCAGTCTGAGCTGGGAGACTTCAGTAGTGTCAGTCTGAGCTGGGAGACTTCAGTAGTGTCAGTCTGAGCTGGCAGACTTCAGTAGTGTCAGTCTGAGCTGGTAGACTTCAGTAGTGTCAGTCTGAGCAGGCAGACTTCAGTAGTGTCAGTCTGAGCTGGTAGACTTCAGTAGTGTCAGTCTGAGCAGGCAGACTTCAGTAGTGTCAGTCTGAGCTGGGAGACTTCAGTAGTGTCAGTCTGAGCAGGCAGACTTCAGTAGTGTCAGTCTGAGCTGGGAGACTTCAGTAGTGTCAGTCTGAGCTGGGAGACTTCAGTAGTGTCAGTCTGAGCTGGCAGACTTCAGTAGTGTCAGTCTGAGCTGGTAGACTTCAGTAGTGTCAGTCTGAGCTGGGAGACTTCAGTAGTGTCAGTCTGAGCTGGCAGACTTCAGTAGTGTCAGTCTGAGCTGGGAGACTTCAGTAGTGTCAGTCTGAGCTGGCAGACTTCAGTAGTGTCAGTCTGAGCTGGCAGACTTCAGTAGTGTCAGTCTGAGCTGGCAGACTTCAGTAGTGTCAGTCTGAGCTGGCAGACTTCAGTAGTGTCAGTCTGAGCTGGGAGACTTCAGTAGTGTCAGTCTGAGCAGGCAGACTTCAGTAGTGTCAGTCTGAGCTGGGAGACTTCAGTAGTGTCAGTCTGAGCAGGCAGACTTCAGTAGTGTCAGTCTGAGCTGGTAGATTTCAGTAGTGTCAGTCTGAGCAGGCAGACTTCAGTAGTGTCAGTCTGAGCTGGGAGACTTCAGTAGTGTCAGTCTGAGCAGGCAGACTTCAGTAGTGTCAGTCTGAGCTGGCAGACTTCAGTAGTGTCAGTCTGAGCTGGGAGACTTCAGTAGTGTCAGTCTGAGCAGGCAGACTTCAGTAGTGTCAGTCTGAGCTGGTAGACTTCAGTAGTGTCAGTCTGAGCAGGCAGACTTCAGTAGTGTCAGTCTGAGCTGGGAGACTTCAGTAGTGTCAGTCTGAGCTGGCAGAATTCAGTAGTGTCAGTCTGAGCTGGCAGAATTCAGTAGTGTCAGTCTGAGCTGGGAGACTTCAGTAGTGTCAGTCTGAGCTGGCAGACTTCAGTAGTGTCAGTCTGAGCTGGCAGACTTCAGTAGTGTCAGTCTGAGCAGGCAGACTTCAGTAGTGTCAGTCTGAGCTGGTAGACTTCAGTAGTGTCAGTCTGAGCAGGCAGACTTCAGTAGTGTCAGTCTGAGCTGGCAGACTTCAGTAGTGTCAGTCTGAGCTGGGAGACTTCAGTAGTGTCAGTCTGAGCTGGCAGACTTCAGTAGTGTCAGTCTGAGCTGGCAGACTTCAGTAGTGTCAGTCTGAGCTGGTAGACTTCAGTAGTGTCAGTCTGAGCAGGCAGACTTCAGTAGTGTCAGTCTGAGCTGGGAGACTTCAGTAGTGTCAGTCTGAGCTGGCAGACTTCAGTAGTGTCAGTCTGAGCTGGCAGAATTCAGTAGTGTCAGTCTGAGCTGGCAGAATTCAGTAGTGTCAGTCTGAGCTGGGAGACTTCAGTAGTGTCAGTCTGAGCTGGGAGACTTCAGTAGTGTCAGTCTGAGCTGGGAGACTTCAGTAGTGTCAGTCTGAGCTGGTAGACTTCAGTAGTGTCAGTCTGAGCTGGCAGACTTCAGTAGTGTCAGTCTGAGCTGGGAGACTTCAGTAGTGTCAGTCTGAGCTGGTAGACTTCAGTAGTGTCAGTCTGAGCTGGGAGACTTCAGTAGTGTCAGTCTGAGCTGGTAGACTTCAGTAGTGTCAGTCTGAGCAGGCAGACTTCAGTAGTGTCAGTTTGAGCTGGCAGACTTCAGTAGTGTCAGTCTGAGCTGACAGGCTTCCGTAGTGTCAGTCTGAGCTGGCAGACTTCAGTAGTGTCAGTCTGAGCTGGGAGACTTCAGTAGTGTCAGTCTGAGCTGGCAGACTTCAGTAGTGTCAGTCTGAGCTGACAGACTTCCGTAGTGTCAGTCTGAGCTGACAGACTTCCGTAGTGTCAGTCTGAGCTGGCAGACTTCAGTAGTGTCAGTCTGAGCTGGCAGACTTCAGTAGTGTCAGTCTGAGGTGGCAGACTTCAGTAGTGTCAGTCTGAGCTGGCAGACTTCAGTAGTGTCAGTCTGAGGTGGCAGACATCAGTAGTGTCAGTCTGAGCTGGCAGACTTCAGTAGTGTCAGTCTGAGCTGGGAGACTTCAGTAGTGTCAGTCTGAGCTGGCAGACTTCAGTAGTGTCAGTCTGAGCTGGCAGACTTCCGTAGTGTCAGTCTGAGCTGGCAGACTTCAGTAGTGTCAGTCTGAGCTGGAAGACTTCAGTAGTGTCAGTCTGAGCTGACAGACTTCAGTAGTGTCAGTCTGAGCTGGCAGACTTCAGTAGTGTCAGTCTGAGCTGGCAGACTTCAGTAGTGTCAGTCTGAGCTGGCAGACTTCAGTAGTGTCAGTCTGAGCTGGCAGACTTCAGTAGTGTCAGTCTGAGCTGGCAGACTTCAGTAGTGTCAGTCTGAGCTGGGAGACTTCAGTAGTGTCAGTCTGAGCTGGCAGACTTCAGTAGTGTCAGTCTGAGCTGGGAGACTTCAGTAGTGTCAGTCTGAGCTGGCAGAATTCAGTAGTGTCAGTCTGAGCTGGCAGAATTCAGTAGTGTCAGTCTGAGCTGGGAGACTTCAGTAGTGTCAGTCTGAGCTGGCAGACTTCAGTAGTGTCAGTCTGAGCTGACAGACTTCAGTAGTGTCAGTCTGAGCTGGCAGACTTCAGTAGTGTCAGTCTGAGCTGGGAGACTTCAGTAGTGTCAGTCTGAGCTGGGAGACTTCAGTAGTGTCAGTCTGAGCTGGGAGATTTCAGTACTGTCAGTCTGAGCTGGCAGAATTCAGTAGTGTCAGTCTGAGCTGGGAGACTTCAGTAGTGTCAGTCTGAGCTGGCAGACTTCAGTAGTGTCAGTCTGAGCTGGGAGATTTCAGTAGTGTCAGTCTGAGCTGGCAGAATTCAGTAGTGTCAGTCTGTGCTGGGAGACTTCAGTAGAGTCAGTCTGAGCTGGCAGACTTCAGTAGTGTCAGTCTGAGCTGGCAGACTTCAGTAGTGTCAGTCTGAGCTGGGAGACTTCAGTAGTGTCAGTCTGAGCTGGGAGATTTCAGTACTGTCAGTCTGAGCTGGCAGAATTCAGTAGTGTCAGTCTGAGCTGGGAGACTTCAGTAGTGTCAGTCTGAGCTGGCAGACTTCAGTAGTGTCAGTCTGAGCTGGCAGACTTCAGTAGTGTCAGTCTGAGCTGGTAGACTTCAGTAGTGTCAGTCTGAGGTGGCAGACTTCAGTAGGACAATGAGGATATGGTCAAATAATCCATTAAAGGTTGATCAGCTAAGGCAGCATCAAAGGTGACCTTCCAGCAGAGCTGCAGTTACTATTACCTGGGAATTACCATCTCTCAGTATGACCTATCCCAGACACGTAAGATATCTCCATTATCCTAGAGGAGAGAGAGAGAGAGAGAGAGAGAGAGAGAGAGAGAGAGAGAGAGAGAGAGAGAGAGAGAGAGAGAGAGAGAGAGAGAGAGAGAGAGAGACAGACAGACAGACAGACAGACAGACAGACAGACAAAGAGAGAGACAGGGAGAGACAGACAGAGAAGAGAGGGGGAAGAAGAGACGGGAAGTAAATATGTATGTCCATAACTGGTCGTAAACTCTATGGAGTTTTCCCATCATAATTAACTATCTCTCTTCTTTTTTTTTCATCCCTGCTGTTACCGACAAGTTTATAAGTAAGACAATGTCCAACAGTTAGACATCTTTATCCCGAAACGTTTGGCCTGCAAAGTAATCTTCTTCAGTCGAAGACAGAGGTGACAGCAGAACCAAAAGAGCTGAAAGACAATGTAATGAGCCCATCATCCTTGAAGACATAGTAATGAGGAGGTCAGTCCCTCAGTCTCCAGGATGAAGGACACACATCTGAACGTTAGCTTTCTACACCAGACTCCATTTTTACCGTCAAAAAGTAATGAAAAAACTCTCGACCGAGCAACAGCGTGGGATCAACAGGGCACAGATCTTCTATATAGTGACATGTCCGTAAATACGCTTGAGAAACGTGCGCTCAAGATAGCACAGCATCTGAACAGATCCTCATAGCACATGCACGACACGTACTATAAAGGACTGTGAACTTGTTCAATTGTGTTTGAAAAAAGAAACACAAGGATAACAAACAGAAGTGTGAGTGTAGAACAGCACGATACTAAGTTTGTATGTTATCTAGCGATAACTCTACTTTCAAAGGTGCTACTGATGCTGTAGATGGTTCACTATCCTTCACTATCCTTGCTTCACACATCTAGCTGATACATGGTAGTCTTTCATCTACTGTAGGTTGGAAATAGTTACTCTCGCCTTATATATGTAGACAATATGAAAAAAATACCACAGTGGAAATAGGAAACAAAATGTGAGCGCTTTCATGTGCTTACACACACATCTTCAGTGGAACGGGAAGATGAGGCAAGAGAAGCGCTTGTTATATGTTAAACACTGAGGTGATACCTCACTGAGAGAAGGCGACAACACCTCACACAGAGAAGGTAACAGCACCTCACACAGAGAAGGTAACAACACCTCACACAGAGAAGGTAACAACACCTCACACAGAGAAGGTAACAACACCTCACACAGAGAAGGTAAAAACACCTCACACAGAGAAGGTAACAACACCTCACACAGAGAAGGTAACAACACCTCACACAGAGAAGGTAACAACACCTCACACAGAGAAGGTAACAACACCTAACACAGAGAAGGTAACAACACCTCACACAGAGAAGGTAACAACACCTCACACAGAGAAGGTAACAACACCTCACACAGAGAAGGTAACAACACCTCACTGAGAGAAGGTAACAACACCTCACACAGAGAAGGTAACAACACCTCACACAGAGAAGGTAACAACACCTCACACAGAGAAGGTAACAACACCTCACACAGAGAAGGTAACAACACCTCACACAGAGAAGGTAACAACACCTCACACAGAGAAGGTAACAACACCTCACACAGAGAAGGTAACAACACCTCACTGAGAGAAGGTAACAACACCTCACACAGAGAAGGTAACAACACCTCACTCAGAGAAGGTAACAACACCTCACACAGAGAAGGTAACAACACCTCACACAGGGAAGGTAACAACACCTCACACAGAGAAGGTAACAACACCTCACACAGAGAAGGTAACAACACCTCACACAGAGAAGGTAACAACACCTCACACAGGGAAGGTAACAACACCTCACACAGGGAAGGTAACAACACCTCACACAGAGAAGGTAACAACACCTCACACAGAGAAGGTAACAACACCTCACACAGAGAAGGTAACAACACCTCACACAGAGAAGGTAACAACACCTCACACAGAGAAGGTAACAACACCTCACACAGAGAAGGTAACAACACCTCACACAGAGAAGGTAACAACACCTATCACAGAGAAGGTAACAACACCTCACACAGAGAAGGTAACAACACCTATCACAGAGAAGGTAACAACACCTCACACAGAGAAGGTAACAACACCTCACACAGAGAAGGTAACAACACCTATCACAGAGAAGGTAACAACACCTCACACAGAGAAGGTAACAACACCTATCACAGAGAAGGTAACAACACCTCACACAGAGAAGGTAACAACACCTCACTCAGAGAAGGTAACAACACCTCACACAGAGAAGGTAACAACACCTCACACAGAGAATGTAACAACACCTCACACAGAGAAGGTAACAACACCTCACACAGAGAAGATAACAACACCTATCACAGAGAAGGTAACAACACCTCACACAGAGAAGGTAACAACACCTCACACAGAGAAGGTAACAACACCTCACTCAGAGAAGGTAACAACACCTCACTCAGAGAAGGTAACAACACCTCACACAGAGAAGGTAACAACACCTCACACAGAGAAGGTAACAACACCTCACACAGAGAAGGTAACAACACCTATCACAGAGAAGGTAACAACACCTCACACAGAGAAGGTAACAACACCTATCACAGAGAAGGTAACAACACCTCACACAGAGAAGGTAACAACACCTCACACAGAGAAGGTAACAACACCTCACACAGAGAAGGTAACAACACCTCACACAGAGAAGGTAACAACACCTCACTCAGAGAAGGTAACAACACCTCACTCAGAGAAGGTAACAACACCTCACACAGAGAAGGTAACAACACCTCACACAGAGAAGGTAACAACACCTCACACAGAGAAGGTAACAACACCTCACACAGAGAAGGTAACAACACCTCACACAGAGAAGGTAACAACACCTCACTGAGAGAAGGTAACAACACCTCACACAGAGAAGGTAACAACACCTCACTGAGAGAAGGTAACAACACCTCACACAGAGAAGGTAACAACACCTCACACAGAGAAGGTAACAACACCTCACACAGAGAAGGTAACAACACCTATCACAGAGAAGGTAACAACACCTCACACAGAGAAGGTAACAACACCTCACACAGAGAAGGTAACAACACCTCACACAGAGAAGGTAACAACACCTATCACAGAGAAGGTAACAACACCTCACACAGAGAAGGTAACAACACCTCACACAGAGAAGGTAACAACACCTCACACAGAGAAGGTAACAACACCTCACTGAGAGAAGGTAACAACACCTCACACAGAGAAGGTAACAACACCTCACACAGAGAAGGTAACAACACCTAACACAGAGAAGGTAACAACACCTAACACAGAGAAGGTAACAACACCTAACACAGAGAAGGTAACAACACCTCACACAGAGAAGGTAACAACACCTCACACAGAGAAGGTAACAACACCTCACACAGAGAAGGTAACAACACCTCACACAGAGAAGGTAACAACACCTCACACAGAGAAGGTAACAACACCTCACTGAGAGAAGGTAACAACACCTCACACAGAGAAGGTAACAACACCTCACACAGAGAAGGTAACAACACCTCACACAGAGAAGGTAACAACACCTCACACAGAGAAGGTAACAACACCTCACACAGAGAAGGTAACAACACCTATCACAGAGAAGGTAACAACACCTCACACAGAGAAGGTAACAACACCTATCACAGAGAAGGTAACAACACCTCACACAGAGAAGGTAACAACACCTCACACAGAGAAGGTAACAACACCTCACACAGAGAAGGTAACAACACCTCACACAGAGAAGGTAACAACACCTATCACAGAGAAGGTAACAACACCTCACACAGAGAAGGTAACAACACCTCACACAGAGAAGGTAACAACACCTCACACAGAGAAGGTAACAACACCTCACACAGAGAAGGTAACAACACCTCACACAGAGAAGGTAACAACACCTCACACAGAGAAGGTAACAACACCTCACACAGAGAAGGTAACAACACCTATCACAGAGAAGGTAACAACACCTATCACAGAGAAGGTAACAACACCTCACACAGAGAAGGTAACAACACCTCACACAGAGAAGGTAACAACACCTAACACAGAGAAGGTAACAACACCTATCACAGAGAAGGTAACAACACCTCACACAGAGAAGGTAACAACACCTCACACAGAGAAGGTAACAACACCTCACACAGAGAAGGTAACAACACCTCACACAGAGAAGGTAACAACACCTATCACAGAGAAGGTAACAACACCTCACTGAGAGAAGGTAACAACACCTCACACAGAGAAGGTAACAACACCTCACACAGAGAAGGTAACAACACCTCACACAGAGAAGGTAACAACACCTCACACAGAGAAGGTAACAACACCTCACACAGAGAAGGTAACAACACCTCACACAGAGAAGTTAACAACACCTCACACAGAGAAGGTAACAACACCTCACACAGAGAAGGTAACAACACCTCACACAGAGAAGGTAACAACACCTCACACAGAGAAGGTAACAACACCTCACACAGAGAAGGTAACAACACCTCACTGAGAGAAGGTAACAACACCTCACACAGAGAAGGTAACAACACCTCACTGAGAGAAGGTAACAACACCTCACACAGAGAAGGTAACAACACCTCACACAGAGAAGGTAACAACACCTCACACAGAGAAGGTAACAACACCTCACTGAGAGAAGGTAACAACACCTCACACAGAGAAGGTAACAACACCTCACTGAGAGAAGGTAACAACACCTCACACAGAGAAGGTAACAACACCTCACACAGAGAAGGTAACAACACCTCACTGAGAGAAGGTAACAACACCTCACACAGAGAAGGTAACAACACCTCACACAGAGAAGGTAACAACACCTCACACAGAGAAGGTAACAACACCTCACACAGAGAAGGTAACAACACCTCACACAGAGAAGGTAACAACACCTCACACAGAGAAGGTAACAACACCTCACACAGAGAAGGTAACAACACCTCACACAGAGAAGGTAACAACACCTCACACAGAGAAGGTAACAACACCTCACACAGAGAAGGTAACAACACCTATCACAGAGAAGGTAACAACACCTCACACAGAGAAGGTAACAACACCTCACTGAGAGAAGGTAACAACACCTCACACAGAGAAGGTAACAACACCTATCACAGAGAAGGTAACAACACCTCACACAGAGAAGGTAACAACACCTCACACAGAGAAGGTAACAACACCTCACACAGAGAAGGTAACAACACCTCACACAGAGAAGGTAACAACACCTCACACAGAGAAGGTAACAACACCTCACACAGAGAAGGTAACAACACCTATCACAGAGAAGGTAACAACACCTCACACAGAGAAGGTAACAACACCTCACTGAGAGAAGGTAACAACACCTCACACAGAGAAGGTAACAACACCTCACACAGAGAAGGTAACAACACCTCACACAGAGAAGGTAACAACACCTCACACAGAGAAGGTAACAACACCTCACACAGAGAAGGTAACAACACCTCACTGAGAGAAGGTAACAACACCTCACACAGAGAAGGTAACAACACCTCACACAGAGAAGGTAACAACACCTCACACAGAGAAGGTAACAACACCTCACACAGAGAAGGTAACAACACCTCACACAGAGAAGGTAACAACACCTCACACAGAGAAGGTAACAACACCTCACACAGAGAAGGTAACAACACCTCACACAGAGAAGGTAACAACACCTCACACAGAGAAGGTAACAACACCTCACTGAGAGAAGGTAACAACACCTCACACAGAGAAGGTAACAACACCTCACTGAGAGAAGGTAACAACACCTCACACAGAGAAGGTAACAACACCTCACACAGAGAAGGTAACAACACCTCACACAGAGAAGGTAACAACACCTCACACAGAGAAGGTAACAACACCTCACACAAGGTGACAACACCTCACACAAGGTGACAACACCTCACACACACAAGATAACAACACCTCACACACACAAGATAACAACACCTCACACACACAAGATAACAACACCTCACACACACAAGATAACAACACCTCACACACACAAGATAACAACACCTCACACACACAAGATAACAACACCTCACACACACAAGATAACAACACCTCACACAGAGAAGGTAACAACACCTCACACAGAGAAGGTAACAACACCTCACACAGAGAAGGTAACAACACCTCACTGAGAGAAGGTAACAACACCTCACACAGAGAAGGTAACAACACCTCACACAGAGAAGGTAACAACACCTCACACAGAGAAGGTAACAACACCTCACTGAGAGAAGGTAACAACACCTCATACAAACAGGTCCTATATATCCAACGTCAAGTTATGTTGTTCGCCTGACGAAGGACACTGTATTTTTGTGAATAATATTTTTGCATTGAAGATTATAAAAAGTATGGTGGACTATGAAACAGTCGTAAGTCCGTGTACTTGTAGACACAGATGGGAAGAATCTTCCCCTCAGAGAATATTCCACTGGTTATATAGTTAATATTTACGATATTCTCCCGGACAGTACAGGCGCAGCTGCGTCTCCACCTACTGGATTATCTCTAGGATTTGTTCTAGTCTCTCTTTCTCTTTCTCTCACTCAAAAAATCTCTCAGATTTCCTCTCGTTACGTATTTATCAAAAACAGCATCCTGCCCTAACTAATTCTGTTCCTGTGTTTGAGTGTGAGAGATATTGTTAGTGTTTATCTCATCATTGTTTATCTTTGTGGTTATCTTCCAGGTGGGGGGGAGGGGGAGGGAGGAGGGTGCCTAGATGCTACTGAAGGGCTCTTGATCCACAGAATTTGTAACTGCCCTTTGCCTCTCCAATGGATCAAAGCTGATCAGCTACACTGGATTAGGCCTTAATCCATTAAAACACACACACACACACACACACACACACACATATATATATATATATATATATATATATATATATATATATATATATATATATATATATATATATATATATATATATATATATATATATATATATATCACTGGGTCTTCCTAAGAGAATTCTTATGTCTGTTCTAAGGGACTTTGGTCAGATATCTCACCAAAGTTCTTAGTTCCCAGTGTGTTCCCGGTGTCAGTGTATTGCCAGTGTATTGTCAGTGTATTTTCAGTGTATTGTCTGTGTACTGTCAGTGTGTGTACGAATGGTATATAATACCGACAAGATGAGATTAAGACACATGTGCAACATCTGGGTATCTTTATTGTAGACGTTTCGCCATCCAGTGGCTTTATCAATACAAATTCTAGGACATAACTTGAAGACAGTAGAACTATGTACAGAAGATGAGGTAATCAGTCCCTCAACCTAGGAGTAGGTGCGAACAGCACCATAGTCGTGGAGATTCTGAAGCAGAAGAAAGGATCCTGGCGCTTATATAGTAACGTCAGGTGTAGCAGACGAGGGCATATTCACTGGTGGGCGGGATTCCCCAGTGGAAGTAGGTCCTTCCCAAAGAGATGGGTTAGTTGTAGTAGTAGTTGTCGTAGTCGTGAAGGTTATGTACATGTCCTCAGATAAAGATACCCAGATGTTGCACATGTTTCTTAATCTCATACTGTCAGTGTGTTGTCAATGTACTGTTAATGTATTGCCAGCAATATATATGTATGCATGTACGTATATATATATATATATATATATATATATATATATATATATATATATATATATATATATATATATATATATATATATATATATATATATATATATACCTGTATATATATATATATATATATAATGGAGATTAGGTACTCGAACTTATTTCGTTCCAAAAGGGCTGTTCAAGTGCCAATCTGTTTCCCATAAAGAATAATGTAAATTTGGTTAACCTGTTTCAGACCCCAAAAAATTCACTTACAGCGGCTTTTCGGTGTATTTTCGTATGGTATTTATGACGGTCTTCTCGTTTTCTTGGTCTTATTTTATAGAATGAAAGAGATGATTTTAAATGTTTTATAGGCTAAAAGTACCTTGAAATTGAGCTCAAAGTACCGGAAATGTTTGATTTTTGCTGATGTTCAAGAGTAAACAAATCACGTAACGCGTCCAATACACGTCAACTGGTGGGTCTAATATGGTTTCACAAATGCGCTGATAATATTTTTACCATTTTTTTTCAATAATGCAGTAGTCTGCATAACAGTAAATCTTCTATTTTTTGTGTGAATAAAAATTCAAAATGGAAAGCAAGAGTAATATAAGAGGAGCCTGAAGTGGGAGGAGATATAGGAGAGAGAGGGAGGGGCCAGCAGAAGGAGCATTCAGTATCTGATGAGTCGTCTTGATATCTAAATACTAGCGGTGGAGCGAATACAATGTTGTGTAATTACGCTAATAGTAGTAATAAAGGATATCTATCACATTTATTCCAACTTGATATCAGAAACACAACAGATAACCTAGAAGCACAATAAAGACACCGAGATTTATAAAAGACATATTATATGGAGAGGCAAAGGAAGTGTTTACATCAGGGAAAGCACACTCTAACCATTTTTTTTTTTAGTTGAATGTTATTACTAATCTTCTTAGGACCCATGGTGACTTACGTGTATTTACACTAATAATTTAAAAAAAACACCCAAAAGTGCGAAGAAACACGAAATAGTTTACAATGAAGTTCAGCGGGGAGACTGACACACATGTTCTGGCAGGTCGTGTTTGCTTAGTCGAGTGCCGAGCATAGGGTCGACTAACGAGCGATTTTTTTTTTACCGAACATAGTGTTTGAGTACCAAATTTTTCGAGTACTGACCAGTTCGAGTACCGAGGTTCCACTGTATATATATATATATATATATATATATATATATATATATATATATATATATATATATATATATATATATATATATATATATATATATATATATATTACTGTACCCACGGAACAAGTGGTATTGATCAATAACAACACTGCACTAGCCAAAGAGTCGAACCCATGCTATTTTGGCCCGCCTCATGGTGAGAGAAAACGCATGATGCTTTAGACCACTAGACCACACAATACTTAACAATTGTGCATCCAGCCAAGGTAGATGTTGTACCCACCATCGATGGACATACGGTGGTGTGGACGCCTCTGAGCTAATTTCATTCTACTCCCTGTTTGTGTACTAGCTCAACAAGCAGTATATTATATTACTGTACCCACGGGTTCGACTCCTACTGAGATATCTCTCTCTCTCTCTCTTTTCTCTCTCTCTCTCTCTCTCTCTCTCTCTCTCTCTCTCTCTCTCTCTCTCTCTCTCTCTCTCTCTCTCTCTCTCTCTCTCTCTCTCTCTCTCTCTCTCTCTGTCTCTCTCTCTGTCTCTCTCTCTGTCTCTCTCTCTTCTCTCTCTCTCTCTCTCTCTCTCTCTCTCTCTCTCTCTCTCTCTCTCTCTCTCTCTCTCTCTCTCTCTTTCTCTTTCTGAGTGTGGAAAGCAGTGAGAAATCTTCCTTACTCTGTGGCCATTAAGTCTCATCTTTCTTTCACGTTTATTTTCCAAATGTCCATCGTTTTTTCTTTTTTTTTTTTAGCTTTATACCGTCTCTTATTTTTAGCTCCGAGAGATCTTTCCCAGATCTGTAATGTTTCTCACTAGTGACTGACGTGGCAAAGTTCAGATCACGCTTTGACGAGGTGAACGTTTCTCTCTATGTGGATGTTTTGTTCCCACTGTCACCACTACTACCACCATCGCCACTACTACCATGACTACTACCATCACCACTGCTACCACCACCACTACCACCACCACTACTACTACCACCACCACTACTACTACCACCACCACTACTACTACCACCACCACTACTACCACCAATATCACCACCGCCACCAATACTACTACCATCACCACTACTACCACCACCAACACCACTATAACTGGTACAACCACCACTACCAAGACCACCACTACCACTGATACAACCATCACTACCACCACCACCTCTACCACTGGTACAACCACCACTACCCCCACCACTACCACTGGTACAACCACCACTACCAATACTACCACAACTACCACCAGCTGACACATCCTCGTGGTTCATTTCAACTTCCGCCCAAAGATCTGTTTTTTTCTTCCCTTCACCAACTTTGTTAAACTGTGATGGACCCCCTGTCTTGTACGACCCCCTGTCTTGTACGAACGACCCCCTGTCTTGTACGAACGACCCCCTATCTTGTACGACCCCCTGTCTTGCACGACACCCTGTCTTGTACGACCCCCTGTCTTGAACGACCCCCTGTCTTGTACGACCCCCTGTCTTGCACGACCCTCTGTCTTGAACGACCCCCTGTCTTGATCGACCCCATGTCTTGTACGACTCCCTGTCTTGTACGACCCCCTGTCTTTTACGACCCCCTGTCTTGTACGACCCCATGTATTGTACGGCCCCCTGTCTTGAACGACCCCCTGTCTTGTACGACCCCCTGTCTTGCACGACCCTCTGTCTTGAACGACCCCCTGTCTTGATCGACCCCATGTCTTGTACGACCCCCTGTCTTGTATGACCCCCTGTCTTTTACGACCCCCTGTCTTGTACGACCCCATGTATTGTACGGCCCCCTGTCTTGAACGACCCCCTGTCTTGAACGACCCCTGTCTTGTACGACCCCCTGTCTTGTACGACCCTCTGCCTTGAACGAAACCTGTCTTGAACGACCCCCTGTCTTGTACGACCCCCTCTCTTGTACGACCCCCTCTCTTGTACGACCCCCTCTCTTGTACGACCCCCTCTCTTGTACGACCCCCTCTCTTGTACGACCCCATGTATTGTCTTGAACGACCCCCTGTCTTGAACGACCCCCTGTCTTGAACGACCCCTGTCTTGAACGACCCCCTGTCTTCTACGACCCCCTGTATTGTACGACCCTTTGTCTTGTACGACCCCCTGTATTGTACGACCCCCTGTCTTGAACGACCCCCTGTCTTGAACGACCCCCTGTCTTGAACGATCCCTGTCTTGAACGACCTCCTGCTTTGTACGACCCCCTGTCTTGAACGACCCCCTGTCTTGTATGACCCCCTGTCTTGTACGACCCACTCTCTTGTACGACCCCCTGTCTTGTACGACCCACTCTCTTGTACGACCCCCTGTCTTGAACGACCCACTCTCTTGTACGACCCCATGTATTGTACGGCCTCGTCTTGAACGACCCCCTGTCTTGAACGACCCCCTGTCTTGTACGACCCCCTGTCTTGTACGACCCACTCTCTTGTACGACCCCCTGTCTTGTACGACCCACTCTCTTGTACGACCCCCTGTCTTGAACGACCCACTCTCTTGTACGACCCCATGTATTGTACGGCCTCGTCTTGAACGACCCCCTGTCTTGAACGACCCCCTGTCTTGTACGACCCACTATCTTGTACGACCCTCTGTCTTGAACGACCCCTGTCTTGAACGACCCCCTGTCTTCTACGACCCCCTGTATTGTACGACCCTTTGTCTTGTACGACCCCCTGTCTTGAACGATCCCTGTCTTGAACGACCTCCTGTTTTGTACGACCCCCTGTCTTGAACGACCCCCTGTCTTGAACGACCCCCTGTCTTGAACGACCCCCTGTCTTGAACTATCCCAGTCTTGAACGACCTCCTGTTTTGTACGACCCCCTGTCTTGAACGACCCCCTGTCTTGTATGACCCCCTGTCTTGTACGACCCCCTGTCTTGTACGACCCCCTGTCTTGTATGACCCAATGTCTTGCACGATTCAATGTCTTGCACGACCCCCTGTCTTGTACGACCCCCTGTCTTGTACGACCCCCTGTCTTGCACGACCCCCTGTCTTGTACGATCCCCTGTCTTGTACGACCCCCTGTCTTGTAAGACCCCTGTCTTACACGACCCCCTGTCTTGTACGACCCCCTGTCTTGTACGACCCCTGTCTTGTAAGACCGCCTGTCTTGTACGACCCCCTGTCTTGTACGACCCCCTGTCTTGTAAAACCCCCTATCTTTCACGACCCCTTGTCTTGTACGACCCCCTGTCTTGGACGACCCCCTGTCTTGTACGACCCCCTGTCTTGCACGAACCCCTGCTTTGTACGACCCCCTGTTTTGCAAGAGCCCCTGTCTTGTATTACCCCCAATCTTGCACGACCTTCCTGCCTTGTACGACCCCCTGTCTTGAACGACCCCTAAGTTGCACGACCTTCATGTCTTGTACGACCCCTCTCTTGCACGATCCCCTGTCTTTCACAACCCCTCTGTCTTTCACGACCCATTGTCTTACAAGACCGCCATCCCGTCTTGCAAGTCCCCCACCCATTTTTGCACGACCCCACCCCTTCTTGCACGATCCCACCCCTTCTTGCACGACCCCTCTGTCTTTCACGACCCATTGTCTTACACGATCCCCATCCTGTCTTGCAAGACCCAGTTCCATTTTTGCACGACCCCACCCCTTCAAGCACAACCCCCTCCCTGTCTTGCACGACCTCTCCTAATCTTGCATGACCTCCCCCCACCCCATCTTAAAGATAACTCTCTCCTTCCTCAGTCTTCCCCTCTGCTTCCACCTTTCTAATCTCCCCCCCTCCCCACCCCACCTCTCCTCTTCCCTCCCCTACCCCTCCCCTACCCTTCCCCTACCCCTTCCGCCTCCCCTACCCCCTTCCCCGTGTTCCTCCTTCCCCAATATTCATATCCCCACCCCTCCCCTCTCCAACCTCTCCCCATCGTCTACCGCAGTTCCCCCTCTTGTGCCCCTCTCTCCCCCCAACCCCCCACCTTCGCTCCTCCCCCCTACAGCATCTCCCCCATCTCCCCCCCCTCTCTCTCTCTCTCTTACTCACACATTTCTTAAACTTTTCACGCAATCTTTTGCAAGTTGCTGCTACCAATTTTTTCTGCTGACCTCAAAATCTTGGCAAATACACACACACACACACACACACATACACACAAACACACACACACACACACACACACACACATACACACACACACACACACACACACACACACACACACACACACACACACACACACACACACACACACACACACACACACACACACACACACACACACACACACACACACACACACACACACACACACACACACACACACACACAAACACACACACACAAACACACACACACACACACACACACACACACACACACACACACACACACACACACACACACACACACACACACACACACACACACACACACACACACACACACACACACACACACACACACACACACACACACACACACACACACACACACACACACACACACACACACACACACACACACACACACACACACACACACACACACACACACACACACACATGCCAACCAGCACGGATTCACGGAAGGCAAATCCTGTGTCACAAACCTTCTGGAGTCTTATGATAAAATAACAGAAGTAAGACAAGAGAGAGAGGGGTGGGTTGATTGCATCTTCTTGGACTGCAAGAAGGCCTTTGACACAGTTCCTCACAAGAGATTAGTGCAGAAGCTAGAGCATCAGGCGCATATAACAGGAAGGGCACTGCAATGGATCAGAGAATACCTGACAGGGAGGCAACAACGAGTCATGGTACGTAATGATGTATCACAGTGGGCACCTGTGACGAGCGGGGTCCCACAGGGGTCGGTCCTAGGACCAGTGCTATTTTTGGTATATGTGAACGACATGACGGAAGGGTTAGACTCAGAAGTGTCCCTGTTTGCAGATGATGTGAAGTTAATGAGGAGAATTAAATCTGATGAGGACCAGGCAGGACTTCAAAGAGACCTGGACAGACTGGACACCTGGTCCAGCAAATGGCTTCTCGAATTTAATCCTGCCAAATGCAAAGTCATGAAGATAGGGGAAGGGCACAGAAGACCACAGACAGAGTATAGGCTAGGTGGCCAAAGACTGCAAACCTCACTCAAGGAGAAAGATCTTGGGGTGAGTATAACACCAAGCATGTCTCCGGAAGCACACATCAATCAGATAACTGCTGCAGCATATGGGCGCCTGGCAAACCTGAGAACAGCATTCCGATACCTTAGTAAAGAATCGTTTAAGACACTGTACACCGTGTATGTCAGGCCCATACTGGAGTATGCAGCACCTGTTTGGAACCCGCACTTGATAAAGCACGTCAAGAAACTAGAGAAAGTACAAAGGTTTGCGACAAGGTTAGTTCCAGAGCTAAGGGGAATGTCTTATGAAGAAAGATTAAGGGAAATCGGCCTGACGACACTGGAGGACAGGAGGGTCAGGGGAGACATGATAACGACATATAAAATATTGCGTGGAATAAACAAGGTGGACAAAGATAGGATGTTCCAGGGAGGGGACACAGAAACAAGAGGCCACAATTGGAAGTTGTAGACACAAATGAGTCAGAGAGATATTAGGAAGTATTTCTTCAGTCATAGAGTTGTAAGACAGTGGAATAGCCTAGAAAATGACGTAGTGGAGGCAGGAACCATACACAGTTTTAAGACGAGGTTTGATAAAGCTCATGGAGCGGGGAGAGAGAGGGCCCAGTAGCAACCGGTGAAGAGGCGGGGCCAGGAGCTAGGACTCGACCCCTGCAACCACAAATAGGTGAGTACAAATAGGTGAGTACACACACACACACACACACACACACACATATATATATATATATATATATATATATATATATATATATATATATATATATATATATATATATATATATATATATATATATATATATATATATATATATATATATAAATATATATATATATATATATATATATATATATATATATATATATATATATATATATATATATATATATATATATACATATATATATATATATATATATATATATATATATATATATATATATATATATATATATATATATATATATATATATATATATATATATTACGCACGTTTAATGAAGAGTATAGAAGAGAGAGAGAGAGAGAGAGAGAGAGAGAGAGAGAGAGAGAGAGAGAGAGAGAGAGAGAGAGAGAGAGAGAGAATAAAGAGAGCCAGGGTTGGGTCCGTCTTCACCAATAATCAACCTTAAAGAGGATATGAGTGAAGATGAGTAAGTATGACAGTGAGTGATGATGACAGTATGACAGAGAGTGAAGATGACAGTATGACAGAGAGTGAAGATGACAGTATGACAGAGAGTGAAGATGACAGTATGACAGTGAGTGAAGATGACAGTATGACAGTGAGTGAAGATGACAGTATGACAGAGAGTGAAGATGACAGTATGACAGAGAGTGAAGATGACAGTATGACAGAGAGTGAAGATGACAGTATGACAGTGAGTGAAGATGACAGTATGACAGTGAGTGAAGATGACAGTATGACAGTGAGTGAAGATGACAGTATGACAGTGAGTGAAGATGACAGTATGACAGTGAGTGAAGATGACAGTATGACAGTAAATGAAGATGACAGTATGATAGTGAGTGAAGATGACAGTATGACAGTGAGTGAAGATGACAGTATGACAGTAAATGAAGATGACAGTATGACAGTGAGTGAAGATGACAGTAAGACAGTGAGTGAAGATGACAGTATGACAGTGAGTGAAGATGACAGTATGACAGTGAGTGAAGATGACAGTATGATAGTGAGTGAAAATGACAGTATGACAGTGAGTGAAGATGACAGTATGACAGTGAGTGAAGATGACAGTATGACAGTGAGTGAAGATGACAGTATGACAGTGAGTGAAGATGACAGTATGACAGTGAGTGAAGATGACAGTATGACAGTGAGTGAAGATGACAGTATGACAGTGAGTGAAGATGACAGTATGACAGTGAGTGAAGATGACAGTATGACAGTGAGTGAAGATGACAGTATGACAGTGAGTGAAGATGACAGTATGACAGTGAGTGAAGATGACAGTATGACAGTGAGTGAAGATGACAGTATGATAGTGAGTGAAAATGACAGCATGACAGTGAGTGAAGATGACAGTATGACAGAAAATGAAGATGACAGTATGACAGTGAGTGAAGATGACAGTATGACAGTGAGTGAAGATGACAGTATGACAGTGAGTGAAGATGACAGTATGACAGTGAGTGAAGATGACAGTATGATAGTGAGTGAAGATGACAGTATGACAGTGAGTGAAGATGACAGTATGACAGTGAGTGAAGATGACAGTATGACAGTGAGTGAAGATGACAGTATGACAGTGAGTGAAAATGACAGTATGACAGTGAGTGAAGATGACAGTATGACAGTGAGTGAAGATGACAGTATGACAGTGAGTGAAGATGACAGTATGACAGTGAGTGAAGATGACAGTATGACAGTGAGTGAAGATGACAGTATGACAGTGAGTGAAGATGACAGTATGACAGTGAGTGAAGATGACAGTATGACAGTGAGTGAAGATGACAGTATGACAGTGAGTGAAGATGACAGTATGACAGTAAATGAAGATGACAGTATGATAGTGAGTGAAGATGACAGTATGACAGTGAGTGAAGATGACAGTATGACAGTAAATGAAGATGACAGTATGACAGTGAGTGAAGATGACAGTATGACAGTGAGTGAAGATGACAGTATGACAGTGAGTGAAGATGACAGTATGACAGTGAGTGAAGATGACAGTATGACAGTAAATGAAGATGACAGTATGATAGTGAGTGAAGATGACAGTATGACAGTGAGTGAAGATGACAGTATGACAGTGAGTGAAGATGACAGTATGACAGTGAGTGAAGATGACAGTATGACAGTGAGTGAAGATGACAGTATGACAGTGAGTGAAGATGACAGTATGACAGTGAGTGAAGATGACAGTATGACAGTGAGTGAAGATGACAGTATGACAGTAAATGAAGATGACAGTATGATAGTGAGTGAAGATGACAGTATGACAGTGAGTGAAGATGACAGTATGACAGTAAATGAAGATGACAGTATGACAGTGAGTGAAGATGACAGTATGACAGTGAGTGAAGATGACAGTATGACAGTGAGTGAAGATGACAGTATGACAGTAAATGAAGATGACAGTATGATAGTGAGTGAAGATGACAGTATGACAGTAAATGAAGATGACAGTATGACAGTGAGTGAAGATGACAGTATGACAGTGAGTGAAGATGACAGTATGACAGTGAGTGAAGATGACAGTATGACAGTGAGTGAAGATGACAGTATGACAGTAAATGAAGATGACAGTATGATAGTGAGTGAAGATGACAGTATGACAGTGAGTGAAGATGACAGTATAACAGTGAGTGAAGATGACAGTATGACAGTGAGTGAAGATGACAGTATGACAGTGAGTGAAGATGACAGTATGACAGTGAGTGAAGATGACAGTATGACATTAAATGAAGATGACAGTATGACAGTGAGTGAAGATGACAGTATGACAGTGAGTGAAGATGACAGTATGACAGTGAGTGAAGATGACAGTATGACAGTAAATGAAGATGACAGTATGATAGTGAGTGAAGATGACAGTATGACAGTAAATGAAGATGACAGTATGATAGTGAGTGAAGATGACAGTATGACAGTGAGTGAAGATGACAGTATGACAGTGAGTGAAGATGACAGTATGACAGTGCGTGAAGATGACAGTATGACAGTAAATGAAGATGACAGTATGATAGTGAGTGAAGATGACAGTATGACAGTGAGTGAAGATGACAGTATGACAGTGAGTGAAGATGACAGTATGACAGTGAGTGAAGATGACAGTATGACAGTGAGTGAAGATGACAGTATGACAGTGAGTGAAGATGACAGTATGACAGTGAGTGAAGATGACAGTATGACAGTGAGTGAAGATGACAGTATGACAGTGAGTGAAGATGACAGTATGACAGTGAGTGAAGATTACAGTATGACAGTAAATGAAGATGACAGTATGATAGTGAGTGAAGATGACAGTATGACAGTAAATGAAGATGACAGTATGACAGTGAGTGAAGATGACAGTATGACAGTGAGTGAAGATGACAGTATGACAGTGAGTGAAGATGACAGTATGACAGTAAATGAAGATGACAGTATGATAGTGAGTGAAGATGACAGTATGACAGTGAATGAAGATGACAGTGTGACAGAGAGTGAAGATGACAGTATGACAGTGAGTGAAGATGACAGTATGACAGTGAGTGAAGATGACAGTATGACAGTGAGTGAAGATGACAGTATGATAGTGAGTGAAGATGACAGTATGACAGTGAGTGAAGATGACAGTATGACAGTGAGTGAAGATGACAGTATTACAATGAGTGAAGATGACAGTATGACAGTGAGTGAAGATGACAGTATGACAGTGAGTGAAGATGACAGTATGACAGTGAGTGAAGATGACAGTATGACAGTGAGTGAAGATGACAGTATGACAGTGAGTGAAGACGACAGTATGACAGTGAGTGAAGATGACAGTATGACAGTGAGTGAATATGACAGTATGACAGTGAGTGAAGATGACAGTATGACAGTGAGTGAAGATGACAGTATGACAGTGAGTGAAGATGACAGTATGACAGTAAATGAAGATGACAGTATGATAGTGAGTGAAGATGACAGTATGACAGTGAGTGAAGATGACAGTATGACAGTAAATGAAGATGACAGTATGACAGTGAGTGAAGATGACAGTATGACAGTGAGTGAAGATGACAGTATGACAGTGAGTGAAGATGACAGTATGACAGTAAATGAAGATGACAGCATGATAGTGAGTGAAGATGACAGTATGACAGTGAGTGAAGATGACAGTATGACAGTGAGTGAAGATGACAGTATGACAGTGAGTGAAGATGACAGTATGACAGTAAATGAAGATGACAGTATAACAGAGAGTGAAGATGACAGTATGACAGTAAATGAAGATGACAGTATAACAGAGTTAAGATGACAGTATGACAGTGAGTGAAGATGACAGTATGACAGTGAATGAAGATGACAGTATGACAGAGAGTGAAGATGACAGTATGACAGTGAGTGAAGATGACAGTATGACAGTAAATGAAGATGACAGTATGACAGAGAGTGAAGATGACAGTATGACAGTGAGTGAAGATGACAGTATGACAGTAAATGAAGATGACAGTATGACAGAGAGTGAAGATGACAGTATGACAGTGAGTGAAGATGACAGTATGACAGTGAATGAAGATGACAGTATGACAGTGAATGAAGATGACAGTATGACAGAGAGTGAAGATGACAGTATGACAGTGAGTGAAGATGACAGTATGACAGTAAATGAAGATGACAGTATGACAGAGAGTGAAGATGACAGTATGACAGTGAGTGAAGATGACAGTATGACAGTGAATGAAGATGACAGTGTGACAGAGAGTGAAGATGACAGTATGACAGTGAGTGAAGATGACAGTATGACAGTAAATGAAGATGACAGTATGACAGAGAGTGAAGATGACAGTATGACAGTGAGTGATGATGACAGTATGACAGTGAATGAAGATGACAGTATAACAGAGAGTGAAGATGACAGTATGACAGTGAGTGAAGATGACAGTATGACAGTGAGTGAAGATGACAGTATGACAGTGAATGAAGATGACAGTATGACAGAGAGTGAAGATGACAGTATGACAGTGAGTGAAGATGACAGTATGACAGTGAATGAAGATGACAGTATAACAGAGAGTGAAGATGACAGTATGACAGTGAGTGAAGATGACAGTATGACAGTGAATGAAGATGACAGTATGACAGTGAGTGAAGATAACAGTATGACAGTAAATGAAGATGACAGTATGATAGTGAGTGAAGATGACAGTATGACAGTGGGTGAAGATGACAGTATGACAGTAAATGAAGATGACAGTATGATAGTGAGTGAAGATGACAGTATGACAGTGAGTGACGATGACAGTATGACAGTGAATGAATATGACAGTATGACAGAGAGTGAAGATGACAGTATGACAGTGAGTGAAGATGACAGTATGACAGTGAATGAATGACAGTATGACAGAGAGTGAAGATGACAGTATGACAGTGACTGAAGATGATAATATGACGGTGAGTGAATGTGAGCATGACAGTGAGTGAAGATGAGTATGACAGTAAGTGAAGATGAGTATAACAGTGAGTGAAGAAGAGTATAAAAGTGAGTGAAGATGAGTATGACAGTGAGTGAAAATGAGTATGACAGTGAGTAAAGATGAGTATGACAGTAAGTGAAGATGAGTATGGCAGTGAGTGAATATGAGTATGACAGTTAGTGAATATGAGTATGACAGTGGGATAAAATGAGTATAACATTGAGTGAAGATGACTATAGCAGTGAGTGAAGATGAGTATGACAGTGAGCGAAAATGAGTATGACAGTGAGTAAAGATGAGTATGAGAGTGAGTGAAGATGAGTATGAGAGAGTGAAGATGAATGAACATGAAGACAGTGCTAAGGTAAGAATGGAAGCTTACACCATCATTTTCATCACCTTCATCATTTTTATCATAATTTCTCCCGAACACCATTTTCATCATTGTGAAGTGCTCTTGATCCATGGACTTGGAGATCTCCTTCCTAGGATCAAATCTTATCATACACCTGGGAGTGATCATGTCGGAGGATCTCACCTTCAAGGACCATAACATTGTATCAATCGCATCTGCTAGAAAAATGACAGGATGGATAATGAGAACCTTCAAAACTAGGGAGGCCAAGCCCATGATGACACTCTTCAGGTCACTTGTTCTATCTAGGCTGGAATATTGCTGCACACTAACAGCACCTTTCAAGGCAGGTGAAATTGCCGACCTAGAAAATGTACAGAGAACTTTCACGGCACGCATAACGGAGATAAAACACCTCAATTATTGGGAGCGCTTGAGGTTCCTAAACCTGTATTCCCTGGAACGCAGGAGGGAGAGATACATGATTATATACACCTGGAAAATCCTAGAGGGACTAGTACCGAACTTGCACACGAAAATCACTCATTAC
>NC_091292.1:14153970-14176470 GCF_038502225.1 Cherax quadricarinatus | reverse complement strand
CAACAGCAACAACAGCAGTAACAGCAACAACAACAACAACAGAAGCAGTAACAGCAACAACAGCAACAACAGCAGTAACAGCAACAACAGCAACAACAGCAGTAACAGCAACAACAGCAACAACAGCAACAACAGCAGTAACAGCAACAGCAGCAACAACAGAACAACAGCAACAACAGCAACAACAGCAACAACAGCGGTAACAGCAACAACAGCAACAAAAGCAGTAACAGCAACAACAGCAACAACAGCAACAAAAGCAGTAACAGCAACAACAGCAACAACAGCAGTAACAGCAACAGCAGCAACAGCAGAACAACAGCAACAACAGCAACAACAGCTGCAGCAGCAGTAACAGCAACAGCAGCAACAACAGAACAACAGCAACAACAGCAACAACAGCAACAAAAGCAGTAACAGCAACAACAGCAACAACAGCAGTAAGAGCAACAGCAGCAACAACAGAACAACAGCAACAACAGCAACAACAGCTGCAGCAGCAGTAACAGCAACAGCAGCAACAACAGAACAACAGCAACAACAGCAACAACAGCAGTAACAGCAACAACAGCAACAACAGCAACAACAGCAACAACAGCAACAAAAGCAGTAACAGCAACAACAGCAACAACAGCAGTAACAGCAACAGCAGCAACAACAGCAACAACAGCAGTAACAGCAACAGCAGCAACAACAGAACAACAGCAACAACAGCAACAACAGCTGCAGCAGCAGCAGGTATACTATTCATTAAAGTAGACCTGACCGTAGCCAGCGATTGTAGACCAACTGCTGACTCAGCAGACGTAGCTGACACAGCAGCTGACTGACTCAGCAGACATAGCTGACACAGCACCTGAATCAGCAGATATAGCAGCTGACACATCAGCTAACTGACTCAGCAGACATAGCTGACACAGCAGCTGACTCAGGAGACATAGCAGTTGACACAGCAACTGACCCTAATCAGCAGCTGACTCAGCAGCTGGCACAGCAGCTGACTGACTCAGGATACATAGCTGATACAGCAGCTTACTGACTCAGCAGCTGACACATCTGCTGCTGAGTCAGCTTCACCCCCTCACCCCCTCACCCCCTCACTCCCTCACCCCCTCACCCCCTCACTCCCTCACTCCCTCACCCCCTCACCCCCTCACTCCCTCACCCCCTCACCCCCTCACTCCCTCACTCCCTCACTCCCTCACACCCTCACTCCCACACCCTTACTCCCTCACCCCCCCACACCCTTACTCCCTCACCCCCTCACTCCCTCACTCCCTCGTCCCTCCCTCACCTTTCACAATATCGATAATGAGGGGAGAATGAGGTCGTTTGGTCTAGTAATGAGACAATTGCTTTTACCACTGGTGGCCCGACCTGGTTACCTGGTGCAGTGACCACTGGTGGCCCGACCTGGTTACCTGGTGCAGTGACCACTGGTGGCCCGACCTGGTTACCTGGTGCAGTGACCACTGGTGGCCCGACCTGGTTACCTGGTGCAGTGACCACTGGTGGCCCGACCTGGTTACCTGGTGCAGTGACCACTGGTGGCCCGACCTGGTTACCTGGTGCAGTGACCACTGGTGGCCCGACCTGGTTACCTGGTGCAGTGACCACTGGTCTTACAACACTGGATTGTCACTATGCAGTGGTGTTACAACTCTGGTTGGTCACTATCCATTGGTGTTACAACTCTGGTTGGTCGCTATCCACTGGTGTTACAACGCTGGTTGGTCACTATCCACTGGTGTTACAACGCTGGTTGGTCACTATCCCTGGTGTTACAACGCTGGTTGGTCACTATCCACTGGTGTTACAACGCTGGTTGGTCACTATCCACTGGTGCCACAACGCTGGTTGGTCACTATCCACTGGTGTTACAACGCTGGTTGGTCACTATCCACTGGTGTTACAACTCTGGTTGGTCACTATCCACTGGTGTTACAACGCTGGTTGATCACTATCCACTGGTGTTACAACTCTGGTTGGTCACTATCCACTGGTGTTACAACGCTGGTTGGTCACTATCCACTGGTGTTACAACGCTGGTTGGTCACTATCCACTGGTGTTACAACGCTGGTTGGTCACTATCCACTGGTGTTACAACGCTGGTTGGTCACTATCCCTGGTGTTATAACGCTGGTTGGTCACTATCCACTGGTGTTACAACGCTGGTTGGTCACTATCCACTGGTGCCACAACGCTGGTTGGTCACTATCCCTGGTGTTACAACTCTGGCTGGTCACTATCCACTGGTGTTACAACGCTTGTTGGTCACTATCCACTGGTGTTACAACGCTGGTTGGTTACTATCCACTGGTGTCACAACGCTGGTTGGTCACTATCCACTGGTGTTACAACGCTGGTTGGTCACTATCCACTGGTGTTACAACGCTGGTTGGTCACTATCCACTGGTGTTACAACTCTGGTTGGTCACTATCCACTGGTGTTACAACTCTGGTTGGTCACTATCCACTGGTGTTACAACGCTGGTTGGTCACTATCCACTGGTGTTACAACTCTGGTTGGTCACTATCCACTGGTGTTACAACTCTGGTTGGTCACTATCCACTGGTGTTACAACGCTGGTTGGTCACTATCCACTGGTGTTACAACTCTGGTTGGTCACTATCCACTGGTGTTACAACGCTGGTTGGTCACTATCCACTGGTGTTACAACTCTGGTTGGTCACTATCCACTGGTGTTACAACGCTGGTTGGTCACTATCCACTGGTGTTACAACTCTGGTTGGTCACTATCCACTGGTGTTACAACTCTGGTTGGTCACTATCCACTGGTGTTACAACGCTGGTTGGTCACTATCCACTGGTGTTACAACGCTGGTTGGTCACTATCCACTGGTGTTACAACTCTGGTTGGTCACTATCCACTGGTGTTACAACGCTGGTTGGTCACTATCCACTGGTGTTACAACGCTGGTTGGTCACTATCCACTGGTGTTACAACTCTGGTTGGTCACTATCCACTGGTGTTACAACTCTGGTTGGTCACTATCCACTGGTGTTACAACGCTGGTTGGTCACTATCCACTGGTGTTACAACTCTGGTTGGTCACTATCCACTGGTGTTACAACGCTGGTTGGTCACTATCCACTGGTGTTACAACGCTGGTTGGTCACTATCCACTGGTGTTACAACTCTGGTTGGTCACTATCCACTGGTGTTACAACGCTGGTTGGTCACTATCCCTGGTGTTATAACGCTGGTTGGTCACTATCCACTGGTGTTACAACGCTGGTTGGTCACTATCCACTGGTGCCACAACGCTGGTTGGTCACTATCCCTGGTGTTACAACTCTGGCTGTTCACTATCCACTGGTGTTACAACGCTTGTTGGTCACTATCCACTGGTGTTACAACGCTGGTTGGTTACTATCCACTGGTGTCACAACGCTGGTTGGTCACTATCCACTGGTGTTACAACGCTGGTTGGTCACTATCCACTGGTGTTACAACCCTGGTTGGTCACTATCCACTGGTGTTACAACTCTGGTTGGTCACTATCCACTGGTGTTACAACTCTGGTTGGTCACTATCCACTGGTGTTACAACGCTGGTTGGTCACTATCCACTGGTGTTACAACTCTGGTTGGTCACTATCCACTGGTGTTACAACTCTGGTTGGTCACTATCCACTGGTGTTACAACGCTGGTTGGTCACTATCCACTGGTGTTACAACTCTGGTTGGTCACTATCCACTGGTGTTACAACGCTGGTTGGTCACTATCCACTGGTGTTACAACTCTGGTTGGTCACTATCCACTGGTGTTACAACGCTGGTTGGTCACTATCCACTGGTGTTACAACTCTGGTTGGTCACTATCCACTGGTGTTACAACTCTGGTTGGTCACTATCCACTGGTGTTACAACGCTGGTTGGTCACTATCCACTGGTGTTACAACGCTGGTTGGTCACTATCCACTGGTGTTACAACTCTGGTTGGTCACTATCCACTGGTGTTACAACGCTGGTTGGTCACTATCCACTGGTGTTACAACTCTGGTTGGTCACTATCCACTGGTGTTACAACGCTGGTTGGTCACTATCCACTGGTGTTACAACTCTGGTTGGTCACTATCCACTGGTGTTACAACTCTGGTTGGTCACTATCCACTGGTGTTACAACGCTGGTTGGTCACTATCCACTGGTGTTACAACTCTGGTTGGTCACTATCCACTGGTGTTACAACGCTGGTTGGTCACTATCCACTAGTGTTACAACTCTGGTTGGTCACTATCCACTGGTGTTACAACTCTGGTTGGTCACTATCCACTGGTGTTACAACGCTGGTTGGTCACTATCCACTGGTGTTACAACTCTGGTTGGTCACTATCCACTGGTGTTACAACGCTGGTTGGTCACTATCCACTGGTGTTACAACTCTGGTTGGTCACTATCCACTGGTGTTACAACTCTGGTTGGTCACTATCCACTGGTGTTACAACTCTGGTTGGTCACTATCCACTGGTGTTACAACGCTGGTTGGTCACCATTACGCACCCAGGTAATAATGGCCTGTTGACCTGGTCGTAATGGGACTTGCAGCTAAAATTAACACAGCAGTAGTCTTAACTTGTATTTTCCTTCATTAAGTATTTAATATATGTACACTTATGTACACTATGTATAAGACTGCAGGCTTAGCAGTTGGGTCTAGTCCTGACTCTTCTCTCTTCGACTCAAGACATTTCTCTCACCGTCTATTGTTCGCCCTGTCCCCACTTGCCCCTCGCCCCTCGTGGGTCCTTACCTGTGAGTCCTCTGATCTGATAAGACTGGGGTAAAAGTGTATCACACGGTAATCAAGGCAAAGATAAAAGCCAGAGAGAGAAGCGTGCTCAACCAGCGGCTGTATGAGTCTGGCAAATGCTGACCGTGAGTGATGCCACATCACCTCAGCAACTGCCAGACCCACTTTATGATTGGTTAATGAGCGAAGGTACTGATTTAGTGATGGGGCCCCATAAGATCGTTAAACCCTTAGCACCCGGTTCGCTGGTTGGGAGGCAGCATATATGGAAGTGTGTACATACACCGAATACAGTGTGACGTACTCTTTGCATGCCACAGTCACTATCCAGTGGTGTTACAACACTGTATGGTCACTATCCACTGGTGTAACAACACTGGATGGTCACTATCCACTGGTGTTAAAACACTGGATTGTCACTCTCCACTGGTGTTACAACACTGTATGGTCACTATCCACTGGTGTTACAACACTGGATGGTCACTCTCCACTGGTGTTACAACACTGCATAGTCACTATCCATTGGTGTTACAACACTGGATGGTCACTCTCCACTCGTGTTACAACACTGGATGGTCACTATCCACTGCTCTTACAAAACTGGCTGGTCACTATTCACTGGTATGACAGCACTGGATAGCCACATGCAACAACATAGAGCCACATACAACATACAGCCACATACAACATACAACCACATACAACATACAGCCACATACAACATAGAGCCACATACAACATACAGCCACATACAACATAGAGCCACATACAACATACAGCCACATACAACATAGAGCCACATACAACATACAGCCACATACAACATAGAGCCACATACAACATACAGCCACATACAACATACAGCCACATACAACATAGAGCCACATACAACATAGAGCCACATACAACATACAGCCACATACAACATACAGCCACATACAACATACAGCCACATACAACATAGAGCCACATACAACATACAGCCACATACAACATACAGCCACATACAACATAGAGCCACATACAACAACATCACACAACATGAGAGTGTAGAGGAGCGCATCATTCAAAGCGATTTTTAAGCATTTTATTCTGTCAGAATACGTCACGCGTCACAGTGCTGACCACACCCTCCAAACACTGTCACACACTCTGCGTCACAGTGCTGACCACACCATCCAAACACTGTCACACACTCTGCGTCATAGTGCTGACCACACCATCCAAACACTGTCACACACTCTGCGTCACAGTGCTGACCACACCATCCAAACACTGTCACACTGCGTCACAGTGCTGACCACACCATCCAAACACTGTCACACTGCGTCACAGTGCTGACCACACCATCCAAACACTGTCACACACTCTGCGTCATAGTGCTGACCACACCATCCAAACACTGTCACACACTCTGCGTCATAGTGCTGACCACACCATCCAAACACTGTCACACACTCTGCGTCACAGTGCTGACCACACCATCCAAACACTGTCACACACTCTGCGTCATAGTGCTGACCACACCATCCAAACACTGTCACACACTCTGCGTCATAGTGCTGACCACACCATCCAAACACTGTCACACACTCTGCGTCACAGTGCTGACCACACCATCCAAACACTGTCACACACTCTGCGTCATAGTGCTATCCACACCATCCAAACACTGTCACACACTCTGCGTCACAGTGCTGACCACACCATCCAAACACTGTCACACACTCTGCGTCACAGTGCTGACCACACCATCCAAACACTGTCACACACTCTGCGTCATAGTGCTGACCACACCATCCAAACACTAGACATCCCTACGATCCCCGTTGGGGAGGGGAACACTGCTACCCACGATGTATTACTCTAATAGAGTAAAGATCCAGCCAGCGAGTGGAACAATCAACGACTCAACTAAGCTAGCACTTGCATCTGTCGTTAGTGGCAGACTGCATGTTAAGTGCAATGTGATACTATCACTCAAAGAAGCCTTCATTGTCATCTGTACTGACGACACCGAAGCCGAGAAACTACTCACCATTACAGCTGTCTCCACGCTACAAGATCATGGATTCTCTGTTTTGAATTCCCCAGCACTGAGGGCCAGAAGAACTGTGTTCCTCAGGAGACTCGACAGACTCATCACTACACAAACTACTGAAGAGATCAAGCTGTCCATTGAAGCACAGAATTCCTGGGCCAAGGTGGAATTTCTTACCAAGATACCCAACGCCTCCTCCATGCTGAAGGTCACCTTCAGTGACGTCAACATGGCAGCCAGAGCCCTCGCTGAGGGCCTGGCTATACACTACTTCCATATCAACCCAGCCTTCATTGAAGCAGAAAAGTACCAACAAATCCCACAGTGCTATAACTGTTACTCATACCAGCATATCACCAAAAACTGCCCTGACAAAGACAAGAAGTACTGCTCCACCTGTGGCCTTGAGGGCCACGACTTCAAGAATTGCACTACTGCTTCCCCACCACAATGCTTGAACTGCAAGGATGACCATCATACTCTTGCTGCCAGGTGCCCTGTCAGAAGGGACATACTCAAGAAACAACAGCTACAACAGAAGCCCAAACCACAAGCATCCACATATTCTGCTATTGCCAAGATTCAAGCAGACACTACCAAGATCCTACAAGCCACGCAAGCTGCTCCTACTACCTTCCTCACAGCACCTGCTGCCGATCCCACCAAGATCCTATGTTGCATCATGTATGCTCATGTGCAGAATGCAGCTGTGCCTGGCTCATTCAACTCCACCATCAACGAAGTATTCAAACTCAACAACATGCCTGAACTCACATTCCCTGCATCTCCACCTTCCACTGAGATCCTACAAACCACTGCAAATATTGCCAGCTTAACTGCTGTGCCACCACTGTCACAACCTCCACCTGACATGGAGATTGACCAGTCTGAGACTCCTGATACGGCGGTGAATTCCACCAATGAAAGTCCACCACCTCCTGCCTCCACCTCCACCACAACTGTCCAAGCCGAGGCTTTGCCTCAAACAACTCAACCGCCATCCAAGAAAGCTAAAATGCAAGAAGCAAGGGCTGCAACTCCCCACACCGCTACCACTGTTACACCACACCAAGGTGTCAAGGCCAAGAATCCCAAAACTCAAGAACCAAGAGCTGCAGCTCCCCAGGCCGCTGTCAATCCCCCTCGGCAACAAGAAACCAAGGGCAGGAGTGGTGGACACTGCACACACAAACAGAAGAAGCACCCAATGCAAACACCAGAACGTGGGCAGGATGACAAAGACACTGTGAATCCTCCCATACAAGAATTTGCCAACAAAATCTACGCTGCCCTCAACAATGCTGGAATCGACCATGTAGCTCTGAGGAACAGGTTTAGTCAGCTTGCTGAAGAGGATCTCCTCTTCTAGCACCACCGTCAAGACAAGTTTCCCCAGCACTTTGCTGCCTGCTAAAGCTGGGGTGTGGCTCCAATCGACCCTGTTTTCTGCCTCTGCCCAACTGTGACATCGAAGATCCCAAGCAAGAAGACACTCCCCACTTGGGGAGTCCATGCAAGATAGAAGAAGAAGTTACCCTCCAACCGGAGGGCCCAAGAGAGAAGATAGAAGAATGAAGAAGACGAACGACACCCCCGCCTCGGGGGCCACCGCCGGGTCACCAGCTGGAGAAGACCCGGGCCGGAAGTACCGGCAAACATCTAATGAATGAATGAAAATGAATCCAAACACTGTCACACACTCTGCGTCAAAGTGCTGACCACACCATCCAAACACTGTCACACACTCTGCGTCACAGTGCTGACCACACCATCCAAACACTGTCACACACTCTGCGTCATAGTGCTGACCACACCATCCAAACACTATCACACACTCTGCGTCATAGTGCTGACCACACCATCCAAACACTGTCACACACTCTGCGTCACAGTGCTGACCACACCATCCAAACACTGTCACACACTCTGCGTCACAGTGCTGACCACACCATCCAAACACTCTCACACACTCTGCATCACAGTGCTGACCACACCATCCAAACACTCTCACACACTGCGTCACAGTGCTGACCACACCATCCAAACACTGTCACACACTGCGTCACAGTGCTGACCACACCATCCATACACTGTCACACACTCTGCGTCACAGTGCTGACCACACCATCCAAACACTCTCACACACTGCGTCACAGTGCTGACCACACCATCCATACACTGTCACACACTCTGCGTCATAGTGCTGACCACACCATCCAAACACTGTCACACACTCTGCGTCACAGTGCTGACCACACCATCCAAACACTGTCACACACTCTGCGTCATAGTGCTGACCACACCATCCAAACACTGTCACACACTCTGCGTCACAGTGCTGACCACACCATCCAAACACTGTCACACACTCTGCGTCATAGTGCTATCCACACCATCCAAACACTGTCACACACTCTGCGTCACATTGCTGACCACACCATCCAAACACTGTCCAAACACTGTCACACACTCTGCGTCATAGTGCTGACCACACCATCCAAACACTGTCACACACTCTGCGTCACAGTGCTGACCACACCATCCAAACACTGTCACACACTCTGCGTCACAGTGCTGACCACACCATCCAAACACTGTCACACACTCTGCGTCATAGTGCTAACCACACCATCCAAACACTGTCACACACTCTGCGTCACAGTGTTGACCACACCATCCAAACACTGTCACACACTCTGCGTCACAGTGCTGACCACACCATCCAAACACTGTCACACACTCTGCGTCACAGTGCTGACCCCACCATCCAAACACTGTCACACACTCTGCGTCACAGTGCTGACCACACCATCCAAACACTCTCACACACTCTGCATCACAGTGCTGACCACACCATCCAAACACTCTCACACACTGCGTCACAGTGCTGACCACACCATCCAAACACTGTCACACACTGCGTCACAGTGCTGACCACACCATCCATACACTGTCACACACTCTGCGTCACAGTGCTGACCACACCATCCATACACTGTCACACACTCTGCGTCACAGTGCTGACCACACCATCCAAACACTCTCACACACTGCGTCACAGTGCTGACCACACCATCCAAACACTGTCACACACTGCGTCACAGTGCTGACCACACCATCCAAACACTCTCACACCCTCACTCACTCTCACACACTTTCATACACACTCTCACACACTCTCACACACACTCACATACTCACTCTCACATATTCACACACATTCTCACACACTCACACCCACTCTCACACATTCTCACAAACACTTTCACACACACTCTCACACATTCTCACACGCACTCACACACACTCTCACAAACATTCTCACAAATACTCACACACACACACACTCTCACACGCACTCTCCGTCACACTATCTCACACACTCTCGCACACACTCTCTCATACTCTCTCAAAAACACTCACACACTCTCACAAACACTCTTGCACTCTCACAAACATTCTCACACACACTCTCACACACTCTCACAAACACTCTCACAAGCATTCTCACACACACACTCTCACACACTCTCACAAACACTCACACAAGCATTCTCACACACACTCTCACACACTCTCACAAACACTCTCACAAGCATTCTCACACACACACTCTCACACACTCTCACAAACACTCACACAAGCATTCTCACACACACTCTCACACACTCTCACAAACACTCTCACAAGCATTCTCACACACACACTCTCACACACTCTCACAAACACACACACAAGCATTCTCACACACATTCTCACACACTCTCACAAACACTCTCACAAGCATTCTCACACACTCTCACACACTCTCACAAACACTCTCACAAGCATTCTCACACACACACTCTCACACACTCTCACAAACACTCACACAAGCATTCTCACACACACTCTCACACACTCTCACAAACACTCTCACAAGCATTCTCTCACACACACTCTCACACACTCTCACAACCACTCACACAAGCATTCTCACACACTCACACACTCACAAACACTCTCACAAGCACTCTGTTTTTCCAATCCCCGCCCCCTCCCCCCCTCGCCAGGTGTTTTTTTTCCCGTGTTTTTTTTACAAAGAGCAAAGAGGTGAGTAACGTGTCGATAGTCCTGTGCAGTATGTCGACGGTCCTTTGCAACGTGTCGACTGTCCTGGCAAAATGTCGACGGTCCTGTGCAACGTGCAACGTATCGACGGCTTTGTGATACATGACGACGGTCCTGTGCAACGTGTCGACTGTCATGTGCAACATGTCTACGGTCGTGTGCAACATGTCTACTGTCCTGTGTAACATGTCTACGGTCCTGTGCAACATGTCTACGGTCCTGTGCAACATGTCTACGGTCATGTGCAACATGTCGACGGTCCTGTGCAACGTGTCGACTGTCCTATGCAATATATCGACGGCTCTGTGCAACTTATCGACGGCCCTGTGCTACATGACGACGGTCATGTGCAACGTGTCGACGGTCCTGTGCAACATGTTGACGGTCCTGTGCAACATTATGGCCCTGTGCAACGTATCGACGGTCCTGTGCAACATGTTGACGGTCCTGTGCAACATTATGGCCCTGTGCAACGTATCGACGGTCCTGTGCAACATTTCGTCGGTCCTGTGTAACTTGTCAACGGTCCTGTGCAACATGTCAATGGTCCTGTGCAACATGTCGAGGCCCTGTGCAACATGATGACCCTGTGCAACTTAATGGTCTTGTGCAATATGATGGTCCTGTGCAACATGTCGATGGCTATGTGCAACCTGATGGTCCTGTGCAACATGATCCTGTGCAGCATGATGGTCCTGTGCAACATGATGGTTCTGAGCAACGTGTCGACGGTCCTGTGCAACATGTCTACGGTCGTGTGCAACATGTCTACTGTCCTGTGTAACATGTCTACGGTCCTGTGCAACATGTCTACGGTCCTGTGCAACATGTCTACGGTCATGTGCAACATGTCGATGGTCCTGTGCAACGTGTCGACGGTCCTGTGCAACGTGTCGACGGTCCTGTACAACATGTCTACGGTCCTGTGCAACATGTCGGCGGTCCTGTGCAACATGAATACTGTCCTGTGCAACATGTCTACGGTCCTGTGCAACATGTCTACGGTCCTGTGCAACATGTCTACGGTCCTGTGCAATATGTCGTCCGTCCTGAGCAACGTGTCGACGGTCCTGTGCAACATGTCTACGGTCGTGTGCAACATGTCTACTGTCCTGTGTAACATGTCTACGGTCCTGTGCAACATGTCTACGGTCCTGTGCAACATGTCTACGGTCCTGTGCAACATGTCGATGGTCCTGTGCAACATGTCTACGGTCCTGTGCAACATGTCTACGGTCCTGTGCAGCGTGTCGACGGTCCTGTGCAACGTGTCGACGGTCCTGTGCAACATGTCTACGGTCCTGTGCAACGTGTCGGCGATCCTGTGCAACATGAATACTGTCCTGTGCAACATGTCTACGGTCCTGTGCAACATGTTTACGGTCCTGTGCAACATGTCTGCGGTCCTGTGCAACGTGTCAACGGTCCTGTGCAACATTTCGATGGTCCTGTGCAACATGTCTGCGGTCCTGTGCAACATGTCTACGGTCCTGTGCAACGTGTCGACGGTCCTGTGCAACATGTCTACGGTCCTGTGCAACATGTCCACGGTCCTGTGCAACGTGTCGACGGTCCTGTGCAACATGTCGACGGTCCTGTGCAACATGTCTACGGTCATGTACAACATGTCGACGGTCCTGTGCAACATGTCGACGGTCCTGTGCAACATGTCTACGGTCCTGTGCAACGTGTCTACGGTCCTGTGCAACATGTCAATGGTCCTGTTCAACATGTCTACGGTCCTGTGCATCGTGTCGACGGTCCTGTGCAACGTGTCGACGGTCGTGTGCAACATGTCGACGGTCGTGTGCAACATGTCTACGGTCCTGTGCAACATGTCTACGGTCCTGTGCAACATGTCTACGGTCCTGTGCAACATGTCGACGGTCCTGTGCAACATGTCTACGGTCATGTACATGTCGACGGTCCTGTGCAACATGTCGATGGTCCTGTGCAACATGTCAATGGTCCTGTTCAACATGTCTACGGTCCTGTGCATCGTGTCGACGGTCCTGTGCAACGTGTCGACGGTCCTGTGCAACATGTCTACGGTCCTGTGCAACATGTCGACGGTCGTGTGCAATATGTCGACGGTCGTGTGCAACATGTCTACGGTCCTGTTCAACATGTCTACGGTCCTGTGCATCGTGTCGACGGTCCTGTGCAACATATCTGCGGTCCTGTGCAACGTTTCGACTGTCCTGTGCAACATGTCTACGGTCCTGTGCAACGTGTCGACGGTCCTGTGCAACATGTCTACGGTCCTGTACAACATGTCGTCGGTCCTGTGCAACATGTCTACGGTCCTGTGCAACGTGTCTACGGTCCTGTGCAACATGTCGACGGTCCTGTTCAACATGTCTACGGCCCTGTGCATCGTGTCGACGGTCCTGTGCAACATGTCTACGGTCCTGTGCAACATGTCGACGGTCGTGTGCAACATGTCGACGGTCGTGTGCAACATGTCTACGGTCCTGTGCAACATGTCTACGGTCCTGTGCAACATGTCTACGATCCTGTGCAACATGTCTGCGGTCCTGTGCAACGTGTCGACGGTCCTGTGCAACATGTCTACGGTCCTGTGCAACGTGTCGACGGTCCTGTGCAACGTGTCGACGGTCCTGTCCAACATGTCTACGGTCCTGTGCAACATGTCTACGGTCCTGTGCAACGTGTCGACGGTCCTGTGCAACGTGTCGACGGTCCTGTGCAACATGTCTACGGTCCTGCGCAACATGTAGACGATCCTGTGCAACATGTCGACGGTCGTGTGCAACATGTCTACGGTCCTGTGCATCATGTCGACGGTCCTGTGCAACGTGTCGACGGTCCTGTGCAACATGTCTACGATCCTGTGCAACATGTCTACGGTCCTGTGCAACATGTCTGCGGTCCTGTGCAACGTGTCGACGGTCCTGTGCAACATGTCTACGGTCCTGTGCAACGTGTCGAGGGTCCTGTGCAACATGTCTACGGTCCAGTGCAACAAGTCGTCGGTCCTGTGCAACATGTCTACGGTCCTGTGCAACGTGTCGACGGTCATGTGCAACATGTCTACGGTCCTGTGCAACGTGTCGACGGTCCTGTGCAATGTGTCGACGGTCCTGTGCAACATGTCTACGGTCCTGTGCAACATGTCTACGGTCCTGTGCAACGTGTCGACGATCCTGTGCAACATGTCTACGGTCCTGTGCAACATGTCGTCCATCCTGTGCAACATGTCTACGGTCCTGTGCAACGTGTCGACGGTCCTGTGCAACATGTCTACGGTCCTGTGCAACGTGTCGTCGGTCCTTTGCAACATATCTACGGTCCTGTGCAACGTGTCGTCGGTCCTGTGCAACGTGTCGACGGTCCTGTGCAACATGTCTACGGTCCTGTGCAACGTGTCGTCGGTCCTTTGCAACATATCTACGGTCCTGTGCAACGTGTCGTCGGTCCTGTGCAACGTGTCGACGGTCCTGTGCAACATGTCTACGGTCCTGTGCAACATGTCTACGGTCCTGTGCAACGTGTCGACGATCCTGTGCAACATGTCTACGGTCCTGTGCAACATGTCGTCCATCCTGTGCAACATATCTACGGTCCTGTGCAACGTGTCGTCGGTCCTGTGCAACATGTCGACGGTCCTGTGCAACATGTCGACGGTCCTGTGCAACATGTCGACGGTCCTGTGCAACATGTCGACGGTCCTGTGCAACATGTCGACGGTCCTGTGCAACATGTCGACGGTCCTGTGCAACATGTCGACGGTCCTGTGCAACGTGTCGGCGGTCCTGTGCAACATGTCTACGGTCCTGTGCAACACGTTGACAGTCCTGTGCAACATGTCGACGATCCTGTGCAACATGTTGACGGTCCTGTGCAACATGTCGACGGTCCTGTGCAGCATGTCGTCTGTCCTGTGCAACGTGTCGACGGTCCTGTGCAACATGTCGACGGTCCTGTGCAACATGTCGACGGTCCTGTGCAACATGTCGACGGTCCTGTGCAACGTGTCGACGGTCCTGTGCAACATGTCGACGATCCTGTGCAACGTGTCTACGGTCCTGTTCATCATGTCGACGGTCCTGTGCAACGTGTCGACGGTCCTGTGCAACATGTCGACGGTCCTGTGCAACATGTCGACGGTCCTGTTCAACGTGTCGACGGTCCTGTGCAACATGTCGACGATCCTGTGCAACGTGTCTAAGGTCCTGTGCAACATGTCAACGGTCCTGTGCAACGTGTCGATGGTCCTGTGCAACATGTCTGCGGTCCTGTGCAACATGTCTACGGTCCTGTGCAACATGTCTACGGTCCTGTGCAACATGTCTACGGTCCTGTGCAACGTGTCGACGGTCCTGTGCAACATGTCGACGATCCTGTGCAACGTGTCTAAGGTCCTGTGCAACATGTCAACGGTCCTGTGCAACGTGTCGACGGTCCTGTGCAACATGTCTACGGTCCTGTGCAACATGTCTACGGTCCTGTGCAACGTGTCTACGGTCCTGTGCAACATGTCTACGGTCCTGTGCAACGTGTCGACGGTCCTGTGCAACGTGTCTACGGTCCTGTGCAACATGTCTACGGTCCTGTGCAACGTGTCGACGGTCCTGTGCAACGTGTCGACGGTCCTGTGCAACATGTCTACGGTCCTGTGCAACGTGTCGTCGGTCCTTTGCAACATATCTACGGTCCTGTGCAACGTGTCGTCGGTCCTGTGCAACGTGTCGACGGTCCTGTGCAACATGTCTACGGTCCTGTGCAACATGTCTACGGTCCTGTGCAACGTGTCGACGATCCTGTGCAACATGTCTACGGTCCTGTGCAACATGTCGTCCATCCTGTGCAACATATCTACGGTCCTGTGCAACGTGTCGTCGGTCCTGTGCAACACGTCGACGGTCCTGTGCAACATGTCGACGGTCCTGTGCAACATGTCGACGGTCCTGTGCAACATGCCGACGGTCCTGTGCAACATGTCGACGGTCCTGTGCAACATGTCGACGGTCCTGTGCAACATGCCGACGGTCCTGTGCAACGTGTCGGCGGTCCTGTGCAACATGTCTACGGTCCTGTGCAACACGTTGACAGTCCTGTGCAACATGTCGACGATCCTGTGCAACATGTTGACGGTCCTGTGCAACATGTCGACGGTCCTGTGCAGCATGTCGTCTGTCCTGTGCAACGTGTCGACGGTCCTGTGCAACATGTCGACGGTCCTGTGCAACATGTCGACGGTCCTGTGCAACATGTCGACGGTCCTGTGCAACGTGTCGACGGTCCTGTGCAACATGTCGACGATCCTGTGCAACGTGTCTACGGTCCTGTTCATCATGTCGACGGTCCTGTGCAACGTGTCGACGGTCCTGTGCAACATGTCGACGGTCCTGTGCAACATGTCGACGGTCCTGTTCAACGTGTCGACGGTCCTGTGCAACATGTCGACGATCCTGTGCAACGTGTCTACGGTCCTGTGCAACATGTCAACGGTCCTGTGCAACGTGTCGACGGTCCTGTGCAACATGTCTACGGTCCTGTGCAACATGTCTACGGTCCTGTGCAACGTGTCTACGGTCCTGTGCAACATGTCTACGGTCCTGTGCAACGTGTCGACGGTCCTGTGCAACATGTCGACGATCCTGTGCAACGTGTCGACGGTCCTGTGCAACATGTCGACGGTCCTGTGCAACATGTCTACGGTCATGTACAACATGTCGACGGTCCTGTGCAACATGAATACTGTCCTGTGCAACATGTCTACGGTCCTGTGCAACATGTCTACGGTCCTGTGCAGCGTGTCGACGGTCCTGTGCAACGTGTCGACGGTCCTGTGCAACATGTCTACGGTCCTGTGCAACGTGTCGACGGTCCTGTGCAACGTGTCGACGGTCCTGTGCAACATGTCTACGGTCCTGTGCAACATGTCTACGGTCATGTACAACATGTCGACGGTCCTGTGCAACATGTCGACGGTCCTGTGCAACATGTCTACGGTCATGTACAACATGTCGACGGTCCTGTGCAACGTGCCGACGGTCCTGTGCAACATGTCGACGGTCCTGTGCAACATGTCTACGGTCATGTACAACATGTCGACGGTCCTGTGCAACATGTCTACGGTCCTGTGCAACATGTCTACGGTCCTGTGCAACGAGTCTACGGTCCTGTGCAACATGTCTACGGTCCTGTGCAACGTGTCGACGGTCCTGTGCAACGTGTCGACGGTCCTGTGCAACGTGTCGACGGTCCTGTGCAACATGTCTACGGTCCTGTGCAACGTGTCGACGGTCCTGTGCAGCATGTCGACGGTCCTGTGCAACGTGTCGACGGTCCTGTGCAACATGTCGACGGTCCTGTGCAACAAAGACAGGCAACATGCCGATGGAATTAAAATATAAAAATAGAATTAGGGAGATATTTTTTCATCTTCGCAGCGGAAAACGAAGTAACGGAGACTGACTCATTACACAGTTTTAAAATCAGGTATGACATGGCCCCCCCAAAAATTAAAGAGCCAGAGAAACAGTATCGGCAATCGTAATTGCCCAGGCTGGAGCAATGACTCGACCCCCTGTGAACACAATTAGGTGGCAAAGGGTCAATATTCTCTGAACCATCAGACAAGACAGACAGTGATGACCCATCACCAGTCAGACCCCAAGTGCCCATCTGAGACCAACCCCAACCATCAGGTGCTAGAGGAATGATGAATAAGTTATATGTGCAACGTTGAGGTCTCTTTGTTGAGATGTTTCGCCCAGTCATCAAGACTGAGGCACTACACACCTGAAGACACCACCAAGTGAAGACACCACCAAGTGAAGACACCACCAAGTGAAGACAAGACCAAGTGAAGACACCACCAAGTGAAGACACCACCAAGTGAAGACACCACCAAGTGAAGACACACACCACCAAGTGAAGACACCACCAAGTGAAGACACCATCAAGTGAAGACACCACCAAGTGAAGACACCACCAAGTGAAGACACCACCAAGTGAAGACACCACCAAGTGAAGACGAACACCACCAAGTGAAGACACCACCAAGTGAAGACACACACCACCAAGTGAAGACACCACCAAGTGAAGACACCACCAAGTGAAGACACCACCAAGTGAAGACACCACCAAGTGAAGACACCACCAAGTGAAGACACCACCAAGTGAAGACACACACCACCAAGTGAAGACACCACCAAGTGAAGACACCACCAAGTGAAGACACCACCAAGTGAAGACACCACCAAGTGAAGACACCACCAAGTGAAGACACCACCAAGTGAAGACACCACCAAGTGAAGACACCACCAAGTGAAGACACACACCACCAAGTGAAGACACCACCAAGTGAAGACACCACCAAGTGAAGACACCACCAAGTGAAGACACACACCACCAAGTGAAGACACACACCACCAAGTGAAGACACACACCACCAAGTGAAGACACCACCAAGTGAAGACACCACCAAGTGAAGACACCACCAAGTGAAGACACCACCAAGTGAAGACACCACCAAGTGAAGACACCACCAAGTGAAGACACCACCAAGTGAAGACACCACCAAGTGAAGACACCACCAAGTGAAGACACCACCAAGTGAAGACACCACCAAGTGAAGACACCACCAAGTGAAGACACACACCACCAAGTGAAGACACCACCAAGTGAAGACACCACCAAGTGAAGAGACCACCAACTGAAGACACCACCAAGTGAAGACACCACCAAGTGAAGACACCACCAAGTGAAGACACCACCAAGTGAAGACACCACCAAGTGAAGACACACACCACCAAGTGAAGACACCACCAAGTGAAGACACCACCAAGTGAAGACACCACCAAGTGAAGACACCACCAAGTGAAGACACCACCAAGTGAAGACACCACCAAGTGAAGACGAACACCACCAAGTGAAGACACCACCAAGTGAAGACACCACCAAGTGAAGACACCACCAAGTGAAGACACCACCAAGTGAAGACACACACCACCAAGTGAAGACACCACCAAGTGAAGACACCACCAAGTGAAGACACCACCAAGTGAAGACACCACCAAGTGAAGACACCACCAAGTGAAGACACCACCAAGTGAAGACACACACCACCAAGTGAAGACACCACCAAGTGAAGACACCACCAAGTGAAGACACCACCAAGTGAAGACACCACCAAGTGAAGACACCACCAAGTGAAGACACCACCAAGTGAAGACACCTCCAAGTGAAGACACCACCAAGTGAAGACACCACCAAGTGAAGACACCACCAAGTGAAGACACCACCAAGTGAAGACACCACCAAGTGAAGACACCACCAAGTGAAGACACCACCAAGTGAAGACACCACCAAGTGAAGACACCACCAAGTGAAGACACCACCAAGTGAAGACACACACCACCAAGTGAAGACACCACCAAGTGAAGACACCACCAAGTGAAGACACCACCAAGTGAAGACACCACCAAGTGAAGACACACACCAAGTGAAGACACCACCAAGTGAAGACACACACCACCAAGTGAAGACACCACCAAGTGAAGACACCACCAAGTGAAGACACCCAGATGCTCCTCACGTGTCTTAATTAGAATTAACGTAAAGCAGCTGTTAACGACGTGATAGAGTCGTAACACTACAGGTGACTCACCTGGTGGAGGGATGGCAGCGGTGGACAGGTATATTGGATCAGTGGCCGTGTCGTTGCTGGTCGTCCATCATTAATGACGGGGACGACTGCGGGAAAGGTCGTCGTCGAGAGGGAGAGTCAAAACTCTTGCCAAGGTAAAAAAAAAAAAAAAAAAAACTTCTCCAGCATCCCAAACTTTGACGTCATTCCACTGAAAAGTCAGTCAATTTTTTCTGATGAATTATTCAGGAGTTAGAAAGACAGACAAGACAGACGAGGAACACATATACACACATAAGACACGTATATACAAACATACACAAGTGTTTTATTTTGCTTACGTATTTTGTTTAAACTGAGGCTGTTTTTAATAGAAAACGACCAGGTTTGACCCCCACCAGCGTGACTCCTGGGTCCACACACACACACACAAGTTATGAAGATTGGGGAAGGGCAAAGGAGACCGCAGACGGAGTACAGCCTAAGAAGTCAGAGACTGCAAAACTCACTCAAAGAAAAGGATCTTGGGGTGAGTATCATACCGAGCACATCTCCTGAGGTGCAAATCAACCAAATAACTGCTGCAGCATATGGGCGCCTAGCAAACCTGAAAATAGCGTTTCAACACATCAGTAAGGAATCTTTCAAGACACTGTACACAGAGTATGTCAGGCACATACTGGAGTATGCAGCACCAGTATGAAACCCACACCTGGTCAAGCACGTCAAGAAATTAGAGAAAGTGGAAATGTTTGCAACAAGACTAGTCCCGGAGCTAAGGGGCATATCCTACGAGGAGAGGCTAAAGGAAATCAGCCTGACAACACTGGAGAACAGGAGGGATAAAGGGGACACGATAACGACATATAAAATACTAATAGGAATTAACAAGGTGGACAGAGACAGGATGTTCCAGAGATGGGACACAGCAACAAGGGGACACAGCTGGAAATTGAAGATTCAGATGAGTCACAGGGATGTTAGGAAGTATTTCTTCATTCATAGAGTTGTCAGGAAGTGTAATAGTCTGGGGAAGTAATATAATGGAGGCAGGATCCATACATAGCTTTAAGAAGAGGTACGATAAAGCTCATGGAGCAGGGAGAGAGAGAGGACATAATAGCGACCAGCGAAGAGGCGGGGCCAGGAGCTACGGATCGACCACTGCAACCACAAATAAGTGAGTACACACACACACACACACACTGACAAACCTTGGTCTTGAGTTTACTAACTTTATCTCCTCATGTTAGTTGAGTCTTTGTGACCCCCCCCCTCTACCACACCTTCCATCTCTCTCTCTCTCTCACCTCACACTGAGAGAGTTACAACCATACTGACTCTTGCTCACATAACCACCAAACATTTTTCAAAATTACTCCCCTTTATTTTTTGGTCCACCATTTCCAATATTCTTTTTTTGTCATTGTTGTTCCCAGACTACACCCCTTTTTTCACAGTTTTTTTAATATTTTTCTCACACACATATACATACATACAAAAAAAAATTATATATATATATATATATATATATATATATATATATATATATATATATATATATATATATATATATATATATATATATATATATACGTGTGTGTGTGTGTGTGTGTGTGTGTGTGTGTATGTGTGTGTGTGTGTATGTGTGTGTATGTGTATGTGTGTGTATGTGTGTGTGTGTGTGTGTGTGTGTGTGTGCGTGTGTGTGTGTGTGTGTGTGTATGTGTGTGTGTGTGTTGTGTGTGTTGTGTGTGTTGTGTGTGTGTGTGTGTGTGTGTGTGTGTGTGTGTGTGTGTGTGTGTACTCACCTATTTGTACTCACCTATTTGTGGTTGCAGGGGTCGAGTCACAGCTCCTGGCCCCGCCTCTTCGCTGATTGCTACTAGGTCCTCTCTCTCCCTGCCCCATGAGCTCTATCATACCTCGCCTTAAAACTATGTATGGTTCCTGCCTCCACTACATCACTTTCTAGGCTATTCCATGGCCTGACTACTCTATGACTGAAGAAATACTTCCTAACATCCCTTTGATTCATCTGAGTCTTCAACTCCCAATTGTGACCTCTTGTGTCTGTGTCCCATCTCTGGAACATCCCGTCTTTGTCCACCTCGTCTATTCCGCGCAGTATTTTATATGTCGTTATCATGTCTCCCCTGACCCTCCTGTCCTCCAGTGTCGTCAGGCCGATTTCCCTCAACCTTTCTTCATAGGACAATCCCCGTAGCTCTGGGACTAGTCTTGTTGCAAACCTTTGCACTTTCTCTAATTTCTTGACGTGCTTGACTAGGTGTGGATTCCAAACTGGTGCTGCATACTCCAGTATGGGCCTGACGTAGATGGTATACAGAGTCTTAAACGAATCCTTACTGAGGTATCGGAACGCTATCCGTAGGTTTGCCAGGCGCCCGTATGCTGCAGCAGTTATCTGATTGATGTGCGCCTCAGGAGATATGCTCGGTGATATACTCACCCCCAGATCTTTTTCCTTGAGTGAGGTTTGCAGTCTTTGGCCATCTAAACTATATTGTGTCTGCGGTCTTCTTTGCCCTTCCCCAATCTTCATGACTTTGCATTTGGCAGGGTTAAATTCAAGGAGCCAGTTGCTGGACCAGGCTTGTAGCCTGTCTAGGTCTCTTTGTAGTCCTGCCTGATCCTCGTCCGATTTGATTCTTCTCATTAACTTCACATCATCTGCAAACAAGGACACTTCTGAGTCTATCCCTTCCGTTATGTCGTTCACATATACCAAGAACAGCACAGGTCCTCGGACTGACCCCTGTGGAACCCCGCTTGTCACAGGCGCCCACTCTGACACCTCGTCGCGTACCATGACTCGTTGTTGCCTCCCTGTCAGATATTCTCTGATCCATTGCAGTGCCTTTCCTGTTATGTGTGCCTGGTCCTCTAGCTTTTGCAGTAACCTCTTGTGAGGAACTGTGTCGAAGGCCT
>NC_091292.1:14111470-14148970 GCF_038502225.1 Cherax quadricarinatus | reverse complement strand
CGACTAACTCTGCTAATTACCCAACTAACACAGCTTAGGTTACGGAGGTTACCTATCCCCCATAACCTAACCAGTAACATTGGTTAGATTACGGGGGTTAGGTTAACACTGCTAATTATCCCCCTAACAGTGTTAATTGCCCAACACTGCTAATTATCTGATTAACACTTCTAATTACCCTATTAATACTGCTAATTATCCACCTAACACTCCTAATTATCCAACTAACACCCCAAATTAGCCTACTGACACTGCTAATTACTTGACTCCAACTAACTCTGCTAATTACCCAACTAACAGTGGTTAGGTTAGTGAGTCAACACTGCTAATTACCCAACTAATTATCCAATTAATAAACTCAATTAGCTATACAGACTAACTCCACTAATTATACTCAATTCATCCAACAAACTTGACCCAAAATATTAAATTAACATGAAGACACCTGAGGCTGTGACCAACTTTCTTGATGTCACTTTTCCTTGAAGGTGCTCCTTGAAGGTGCTCCTTGAAGGTGCTCCTTGTAGGTGCTCCTTGAAGGTGCTCCTTGAAGGTGTTCCTTAAAGATGTTCCTTGAAGGTGCTCCTTGAAGGTGCTCCTTGAAGGTGCTCCTTGAAGGTGCTCCTTGAAGGTGTTCTTTGAAGGTGCTCCTTGAAGGTGCTCCTTGAAGGTGTTCTTTAAAGGTGCTCCTTGAAAGTGTTCCTTGAAGGTGTTCCTTGAAGGTGTTCCATGAAGGTGTTCCTTGAAGGTGTTCCTTGAAGGTGCTCCTTGAAGGTGTTCCTTGAAGGTTTTCCTTGAAGGTGTTCCATGAAGGTGTCCCTTGAAGGTGCTCCTTGAAGGTATTCCTTGAAGGTGCTCCTTGAAGGTGTTCCTTGAAGGTGTTCCTTGAAGGTGTTCCTTGAAGGTGTTCCTTGAAGGTGGTCCTTGAAGGTGCTCCTTGAAGGTGTTCCTTGAAGGTGTTCCTTGAAGGTGCTCCTTGAAGATGCTCCTTGAAGGTGTTCCTTGAAGGTGCTCCTTGAAGGTGCTCCTTGAAGGTGTTCCATGAAGGTGTTCCTTGAAGGTATTCCTTGAAGGTGCTCCTTGAAGGTGCTCCTTGAAGGTGCTCCTTGAAGGTGCTCCTTGAAGGTGTTCCATGAAGGTGCTCCTTGAAGGTGCTCCTTGAAGGTGTTCCTTGAAGGTGCTCCTTGAAGGTATTCCTTGAAGGTGCTCCTTGAAGATGCTCCTTGAAGATATTTCTTGAAGGTGCTCCTTGAAGGTGTTCCTTGAAGGTGTTCCTTGAAGGTGTTCCTTATAGGTGCTCCTTGAAGATGCTCCTTGAAGGTGTTCCTTGAAGGTGTTCCTTAAAAGTGCTCCTTGAAGATGCTCCTGAAGGTGTTCCTTGAAGGTGTTCCTTAAAGGTGCTCCTTGAAGATGCTCCTTGAAGATGCTCCTTGAAGGTGTTCCTTGAAGGTGTTCCTTGAAGATGCTCCCTGAAGATGCTCCTTGAAGATGCTCCTTGAAGATGCTCCTTGAAGGTGTTCCTTGAAGGTTCTCCTTGAAGGTGCTCCTTGAAGATGCTCCTTGAAGGTGTTCCTTGAAGGTGTTCCTTGAAGGTGCTCCTTGAAGGTGTTCCTTGAAGGTGCTCCTTGAAGGTTATCCTTCAAGATGCTCCTTGAAGGTGTTCCTTGAAGGTGTTCCTTGAAGGTGCTAATTGAAGGTGTTCCTTGAAGGTGCTCCTTGAAGGTGCTCCTTGAAGGTGTTCCTTGAAGGTGCTCCTTGAAGGTGTTCCTTGAAGGTGTTCCTTGAAGGTGTTCCTTGAAGGTGTTCCTTGAAGGTGTTCCTTGAAGGTGCTCCTTGAAGGTGTTCCTTGAAGGTGCTCCTTGAAGGTGCTCCTTAAAGATGCTCCTTGAAGGTGTTCCTTGAAGGTGTTCCTTGAAGGTGTTCCTTGAAGGTGCTCCTTGAAGGTGTTCCTTGAAGGTGCTCCTTGAAGGTGCTCCTTAAAGATGCTCCTTGAAGGTGTTCCTTGAAGGTGCTCCTTGAAGGTATTCCTTGAAGGTGTTCCTTGAAGGTGTTCCTTGAAGGTGTTCCTTGAAGGTGTTCCTTGAAGGTGTTTCTTGAAGGTGCTCCTTGAAGGTGTTCCTTGAAGGTGCTCCTTGAAGGTGTTCCTTGAAGGTGTTCCTTGAAGGTGTTCCTTGAAGGTGCTCCTTGAAGGTGTTCCTTGAAGATGCTCCTTGAAGGTGTTCCTTGAAGGTGTTCCTTGAAGGTGTTCCTTGAAGGTGTTCCTTGAAGGTGCTCCTTGAAGGTGTTCCTTGAAGGTGTTCCTTGAAGGTGTTCCTTGAAGGTGTTCCTTGAAGGTGTTCCTTGAAAGTGCTCCTTGAAGGTGTTCCTTGAAGGTGTTCCTTGAAGGTGTTCCTTGAAGGTGCTCCTTGAAGGTGCTCCTTGAAGGTGTTCCTTGAAGGTGCTCCTTGAAGGTGTTCCTTGAAGGTGTTCCTTGAAGGTGTTCCTTGAAGGTGTTCCTTGAAGGTGCTCCTTGAAGATGCTCCTTGAAGGTGTTCCTTGAAGGTGTTCCTTGAAGGTGTTCCTTGAAGGTGTTCCTTGAAGGTGTTCCTTGAAGGTGTTCCTTGAAGATGCTCCTTGAAGGTGTTCCTTGAAGGTGTTCCTTGAAGGTGTTCCTTGAAGGTGTTCCTTGAAGGTGTTTCTTGAAGGTGTTCCTTGAAGGTGTTCCTTGAAGGTGTTTCTTGAAGGTGTTCCTTGAAGGTGTTCCTTGAAGGTGTTCCTTGAAGGTGTTCCTTGAAGGTGTTTCTTGAAGGTGTTCCTTGAAGGTGTTCCTTGAAGGTGTTTCTTGAAGGTGTTCCTTGAAGGTGTTCCTTGAAGGTGTTCCTTGAAGGTGTTCCTTGAAGGTGTTCCTTGAAGGTGTTTCTTGAAGGTGTTCCTTGAAGGTGTTCCTTGAAGGTGTTCCTTGAAGGTGTTCCTTGAAGGTGTTCCTTGAAGGTGTTCCTTGAAGGTGTTCCTTGAAGGTGTTCCTTGAAGGTGTTCCTTGAAGGTGTTCCTTGAAGGTGTTCCTTGAAGGTGTTCCTTGAAGGTGTTCCTTGAAGGTGTTTCTTGAAGGTGTTCCTTCATTTTATCCTGCAGTTATTATTATTTTATTTATTTTTTCGTAGAAATAATGATATCATCATCATCATCATTAAGGGTGAGCAGTAAACTCTTAGGGGCCATAAAGCACCTGGGGAAAAGTGAAGTAATTAAATTTGATAGAGGAAGAGGAAGGCATCTTTAGTACCGTGGATCAAGAGCCCTTCACCACACACTAAATACTTCAGTTCGAGCATCAAACCCTAAAGGGCAAGAGATGTGTTATATAGCGAGTGATTGCTGGGTCGTGGAGGCGGTAAGACTAGTGGGAGTGTGAGGAGCCTAGTGGGAGTGTGGGGAGACTAGTGGGAGTGTGAGGAGCCTAGTGGGAGAGTGGGGAGACTAGTGGGAGTGTGAGGAGCCTAGTGGGAGAGTGGGGAGACTAGTGGGAGTGTGAGGAACCTAGTGGGAGAGTGGGGAGACTAGTGGGAGAGTGGGGAGACTAGTGGGAGTGTGAGGAACCTAGTGGGAGAGTGGGGAGACTAGTGGGAGAGTGGGGAGACTAGTGGGAGTATGAGGAGACTAGTGGGAGAGTGGGGAGACTAGTGGGAGTGTGAGGAGCCTAGTGGGAGAGTGGGGAGACTAGTGGGAGTGTGAGGAGCCTAGTGGGAGAGTGGGGAGACTAGTAGGAGTGTGAGGAACCTAGTGGGAGAGTGGGGAGACTAGTGGGAGAGTGGGGAGACTAGTGGGAGTGTGAGGAGCCTAGTGGGAGAGTGGGGAGACTAGTGGGAGAGTGGGGAGACTAGTGGGAGTGTGAGGAGCCTAGTGGGAGAGTGGGGAGACTAGTGGGAGAGTGGGGAGACTAGTGGGAGTGTGAGGAGCCTAGTGGGAGAATGGGGAGACTAGTGGGAGAGTGGGGAGACTAGTTGGAGTGTGAGGAGCCTAGTGGGAGAGTGGGGAGACTAGTGGGAGTGTGGGGAGCCTAGTGGGAGAGTGGGGAGACTAGTGGGAGTGTGAGGAGCCTAGTGGGAGAGAGGGGAGACTAGTGGGAGTGTGGGGGGACTAGTGGGAGTGTGAGGAGCCTAGTGGGAGAGTGGGGAGACTAGTGGGAGTGTGAGGAGCCTAGTGGGAGAGTGGGGAGACTAGTGGGAGTGTGAGGAGCCTAGTGGGAGAGTGGGGAGACTAGTGGGAGTGTGGGGAGACTAGTGGGAGTGTGAGGACCTTAGTGGGAGTGTGAGGAGCCTAGTGGGAGAGTGGGGAGACTAGTGGGAGTGTGAGGAGCCTAGTGGGAGAGTGGGGAGACTAGTGGGAGTGTGAGGAGACTAGTGGGAGAGTGTGGGAGACTAGTGGGAGTGTGAGGAGCCTAGTGGGAGAGTGGGGAGACTAGTGGGAGTGTGGGGAGACTAGTGGTAGTGTGAGGAGCCTAGTGGGAGAGTGGGGAGACTAGAGGGAGTGTGAGGAGCCTAGTGGGAGAGTGGGGAGACTAGTGGGAGTGTGGGGAGACTAGTGGGAGTGTGAGGAGCCTAGTGGGAGTGTGGGGAGACTAGTGGGAGTATGAGGAGCCTAGTGGGAGAGTGGGGAGACTAGTGGGAGTGTGGGGAGACTAGTGGTAGTGTGGGGAGACTAGTGGCAGTGTGAGGAGCCTAGTGGGAGAGTGGGGAGACTAGTGGGAGTGTGGGGAGACTAGTGGGAGTGTGAGGAGACTAGTGGGAGAGTGGGGAGACTAGTGGGAGTGTGAGGAGCCTAGTGGGAGAGTGGGGAGACTAGTGGGAGTGTGAGGAGCCTAGTGGGAGAGTGGGGAGACTAGTGGGAGTGTGAGGAGCCTAGTGGGAGAGTGGGGAGACTAGTGGGAGTGTGAGGAACCTAGTGGGAGAGTGGGGAGACTAGTGGGAGAGTGGGGAGACTAGTGGGAGTGTGAGGAACCTAGTGGGAGAGTGGGGAGACTAGTGGGAGAGTGGGGAGACTAGTGGGAGTATGAGGAGACTAGTGGGAGAGTGGGGAGACTAGTGGGAGTGTGAGGAGCCTAGTGGGAGAGTGGGGAGACTAGTGGGAGTGTGAGGAGCCTAGTGGGAGAGTGGGGAGACTAGTAGGAGTGTGAGGAACCTAGTGGGAGAGTGGGGAGACTAGTGGGAGAGTGGGGAGACTAGTGGGAGTGTGAGGAGCCTAGTGGGAGAGTGGGGAGACTAGTGGGAGAGTGGGGAGACTAGTGGGAGTGTGAGGAGCCTAGTGGGAGAGTGGGGAGACTAGTGGGAGAGTGGGGAGACTAGTGGGAGTGTGAGGAGCCTAGTGGGAGAATGGGGAGACTAGTGGGAGAGTGGGGAGACTAGTGGGAGTGTGAGGAGCCTAGTGGGAGAGTGGGGAGACTAGTGGGAGTGTGGGGAGCCTAGTGGGAGAGTGGGGAGACTAGTGGGAGTGTGAGGAGCCTAGTGGGAGAGTGGGGAGACTAGTGGGAGTGTGGGGGGACTAGTGGGAGTGTGAGGAGCCTAGTGGGAGAGTGGGGAGACTAGTGGGAGTGTGAGGAGCCTAGTGGGAGAGTGGGGAGACTAGTGGGAGTGTGAGGAGCCTAGTGGGAGAGTGGGGAGACTAGTGGGAGTGTGGGGAGACTAGTGGGAGTGTGAGGAGCCTAGTGGGAGTGTGAGGAGCCTAGTGGGAGAGTGGGGAGACTAGTGGGAGTGTGAGGAGCCTAGTGGGAGAGTGGGGAGACTAGTGGGAGTGTGAGGAGCCTAGTGGGAGAGTGGGGAGACTAGTGGGAGTGTGAGGAGCCTAGTGGGAGAGTGGGGAGACTAGTGGGAGTGTGGGGAGACTAGTGGTAGTGTGAGGAGCCTAGTGGGAGAGTGGGGAGACTAGAGGGAGTGTGAGGAGCCTAGTGGGAGAGTGGGGAGACTAGTGGGAGTGTGGGGAGACTAGTGGGAGTGTGAGGAGCCTAGTGGGAGTGTGGGGAGACTAGTGGGAGTGTGAGGAGCCTAGTGGGAGAGTGGGGAGACTAGTGGGAGTGTGGGGAGACTAGTGGTAGTGTGGGGAGACTAGTGGGAGTGTGAGGAGCCTAGTGGGAGAGTGGGGAGACTAGTGGGAGTGTGGGGAGACTAGTGGGAGTGTGAGGAGACTAGTGGTAGTGTGGGGAGACTAGTGGGAGTGTGTGGAGACTAGTGGTAGTCTGGGGAGACTAGTGGGAGTGTGAGGAGACTAGTGGTAGTGTGGGGAGACTAGTGGGAGTGTGAGGAGCCTAGTGGGAGTGTGGGAAGACTAGTGGGAGTGTGGGGAGACTAATGGGAGTGTGAGGAGCCTAGTGGGAGAGTGGGGAGACTAGTGGGAGTGTGAGGAGCCTAGTGGGAGAGTGGGGAGACTAGTGGGAGTGTGGGGAGACTAGTGGGAGTGTGAGGAGCCTAGTGGGAGTGTGGGGAGACTAGTGGGAGTGTGAGGAGCCTAGTGGGAGAGTGGGGAGACTAGTGGGAGTGTGGGGAGACTAGTGGTAGTGTCGGGAGACTAGTGGTAGTGTGGGGAGACTAGTGGGAGTGTGAGGAGCCTAGTGGGAGAGTGGGGAGACTAGTGGGAGTGTGGGGAGACTAGTGGGAGTGTGGGGAGACTAGTGGTAGTGTGGGGAGAATAGTGGGAGTGTGAGGAGCCTAGTGGGAGTGTGGGGAGACTAGTGGGAGTGTGAGGAGACTAGTGGTAGTGTGGGGAGACTAGTGGTAGTGTGCGGAGACTAGTGGGAGTGTGAGGAGACTAGTGGTAGTGTGGGGAGACTAGTGGGAGTGTGTGGAGACTAGTGGTAGTGTGGGGAGACTAGTAGGAGTGTGAGGAGACTAGTGGTAGTGTGGGGAGACTAGTGGGAGTGTGAGGAGCCTAGTGGGAGTGTGGGGAGACTAGCGGGAGTGTGAGGAGACTAGTGGTAGTGTTAGGAGACTAGTGGTAGTGTGGGGAGACTAGTGGGAGTGTGAGGAGACTAGTGATAGTGTGGGGAGACTAGTGGGAGTGTGTGGAGACTAGTGGTAGTGTGGGGAGACTAGTGGGAGTGTGAGGAGACAAGTGGTAGTGTGGGGAGACTAGTGGTAGTGTGCGGAGACTAGTGGGAGTGTGGGGAGACTAGTGGGAGTGAGGGGAGACTAGTGGGAGTGCGGGGAGACTAGTGGTACTGTGGGGAGACTAGTGGGAGTGTGAGGAGCCTAGTGGGAGAGTGGGGAGACTAGTGGGAGTGTGGGGAGACTAGTGGGAGTGTGAGGAGACTAGTGGTAGTGTGGGGAGACTAGTGGGAGTGTGTGGAGACTAGTGGTAGTCTGGGGAGACTAGTGGGAGTGTGAGGAGACTAGTGGTAGTGTGGGGAGACTAGTGGGAATGTGAGGAGCCTAGTGGGAGTGTGGGAAGACTAGTGGGAGTGTGGGGAGACTAATGGGAGTGTGAGGAGCCTAGTGGGAGAGTGGGGAGACTAGTGGGAGTGTGAGGAGCCTAGTGGGAGAGTGGGGAGACTAGTGGGAGTGTGGGGACACTAGTGGGAGTGTGAGGAGCCTAGTGGGAGTGTGGGGAGACTAGTGGGAGTGTGAGGAGCCTAGTTGGAGAGTGGGGAGACTAGTGGGAGTGTGGGGAGACTAGTGGTAGTGTCGGGAGACTAGTGGTAGTGTGGGGAGACTAGTGGGAGTGTGAGTGTGGGGAGACTAGTGGGAGTGTGGGGAGACTAGTGGGAGTGCGGGGAGACTAGTGGGAGTGCGGGGAGACTAGTGGTACTGTGGGGAGACTAGTGGGAGTGTGAGGAGACTAGTGGTAGTGTGGGGAGACTAGTGGGAGTGTGAGGAGACTAGTGGTAGTGTGGGGAGAGTAGTGGTTGTGTGGGGGGATTAGTGGGAGTGTGGGGAGACTAGTGGTAGTGTCGGGAGACTAGTGGGAGTGTGAGGAGACTAGTGGTAGTGTGGGGAGACTAGTGGGAGTGTGATGAGACTAGTGGTAGTGTGGGGAGACTAGTAGGAGTGTGGGGAGACTAGTGGTAGTGTGGGGAGACTAGTGGGAGTGTGAGGAGACTAGTGGTAGTGTGGGGAGACTAGTGGGAGTGTGGGGAGACGTGGGAGTGTGGGAGTAGTGGTAGTGTGGCGGGAGTGCGGGGAGACTAGTGGGAGAGTGAGGAGACTAGTGGTAGTGTGGGGAGACTAGTGGTGTGAGGAGTGTGGGGAGACTAGTGGTAGTGTGAGGAGACTAGTGGGAGTGTGGGGAGACTAGTGGGAGTGTGGAGTGTGGGGAGACTAGGAGACTAGTGGTAGTGTGGGGAGACTAGTGGAGACTAGTGGGAGTGTGAGGAGACTAGTGGTAGTGTGGGGAGACTAGTGGGAGTGTGAGGAGACTAGTGGTAGACTAGTGGGAGTGTGGGGAGACGAGTGGTAGTGTGGCGAGACTAGTGGGAGTGTGAGGAGACTAGTGGTAGTGTGGGGAGACTAGTGGGAGTGTGGTAGGTGAGGAGACTAGTGGGAGTGTGGGGAGATTAGTGGGAGTGTGAGGAGACTAGTGGTAGTGTGGGGAGACTAGTGGGAGTGTGGGGAGACTAGTGGTAGTGTGGGGAGAGTAGTGGGAGTGTGAGGAGACTAGTGGTAGTGTGGGGAGACTAGTGGGAGTGTGAGGAGACTAGTGGTAGTGTGGGGAGAGTAGTGGTTGTGTGGGGAGATTAGTGGGAGTGTGGGGAGACTAGTGGTAGTGTCGGGAGACTAGTGGGAGTGTGAGGAGACTAGTGGTTGTGTGGGGAGACTAGTGGTAGTATGGGGAGACTAGTAGGAGTGTGGGGAGACTAGTGGTAGTGTGGGGAGACTAGTGGGAGTGTGAGGAGACTAGTGGTAGTGTGGGGAGACTAGTGGGAGTGTGATGAGACTAGTGGTAGTGTGGGGAGACTAGTAGGAGTGTGGGGAGACTAGTGGTAGTGTGGGGAGACTAGTGGGAGTGTGAGGAGACTAGTGGTAGTGTGGGGAGACTAGTGGGAGTGTGGGGAGACGAGTGGTAGTGTGGCGAGACTAGTGGGAGAGTGAGGAGACTAGTGGTAGTGTGGGGAGACTAGTGGTTGTGTGGGGAGACTAGTGGTAGTGTGAGGAGACTAGTGGGAGTGTGGGGAGATTAGTGGGAGTGTGAGGAGACTAGTGGTAGTGTGGGGAGACTAGTGGGAATGTGAGGAAACTAGTGGTACTGTGGGGAGACTAGTGGGAGTGTGGGGAGACTAGTGGTAGTGTGGGGAGAGTAGTGGGAGTGTGAGGAGACTAGTGGTAGTGTGGGGAGACTAGTGGGAGTGTGGGGAGACTAGTGGTAGTGTGGGGAGACTAGTGGGAGTGTGAGGAGACTAGTGGTAGTGTGGGGAGACTAGTGGGAGTGTGAGGAGACTAGTGGTAGTGAGGGGAGACTAGTGGGAGTGTGGGGAGACTAGTGGTAGTGTGGGAAGACTAGTGAAAGTGTGAGGAGACTAGTGGTAGTGTGAGGAGACTAGTGGGAGTGTGGGGAGACTAGTGGTAGTGTGAGGAGACTAGTGGGAGTGTGAGGAGACTAGTGGTAGTGTGGGGACACTAGTGGGAGTGTGAGGAGACTAGTGGTAGTGTGGGAGACTCGTGGGAGTGTGGGGAGACTAGTGGTAGTGTGGGGAGACTAGTGGGAGTGTGAGGAGACTAGTGGTAGTGTGGGGAGACTAGTGGGAGTGTGAGGAGACTAGTGGTAGTGTGGGGAGACTAGTGGGAGTGTGGGGAGACTAGTGGTAGTGTGGGGAGACTAGTGGGAGTGTGGGGAGACTAGTGGAAGTGTGGGGACACTAGTGGTAGTGTGGGGAGACTAGTGGGAGTGTCGGGAGACTAGTGGGAGTGTGGGGAGACTAGTGGGGGTGCGTGGAGGCTAGTAGGAGTGTGGGGAGTGTAGTGGGAGTGGGGGGAGACTAGTGGGAGTGTTGGGAGACTAGTGGGAGTGTAGGGAGACTAGTGGGAGTGTGGGGAGCCTAGTGCCAGTGTGGGGAGACTAGTGGCAGTGTGGGGAAACTAGTGGCAGTGTGGGGACTTGTGGGAGTGTGGTGAGACTAGTGGGAGTGTGGGGAGACGAGTGGGAGTGTGTGGAGGCTAGTAGGAGAGTGGGGAGAGTAGTGGGAGTGGTGGAGACTAGTGGGAGTGTGTGGAGACTAGTGGGAGTGTGGGGAGACTAGTGGGAGTGTGTGGAGCCTAGTGGCAGTGTGGGGACACTAGTGCGAGTGTGGGGAGACTAGTGGCAGTGTGGGGAGACTAGTGGGAGTGTGTGGAGACTAGTGGGAATGTGTAGAGACTAGTGGCACTGTGGGGAGATTAGTGGCAGTGTGGGGAGACTAGTATGAGTTTGGGGAGACTAGTGCGAGTGTGGGGACACTATTGGGAGTTGTGGGGAGACTAGTGGCAGTGTGGGGAGACTAGTAGCAGTGTGGGGAGACTAGTGAGAGTGTGGGGAGACTAGTGGGAGTGTGGGGAGAGTAGTGGGAGTGTGGGGAGACTAGTGGGAGTGTGGGGAGACTAGTGGCAGTGTGGGGAGACTAGTGGTAGTGTGGGGAGACTAGTGGGAGAATGGGGAGACTAGTGGGAGTGTGGGGAGACTAGTGGCAGTGTGGGGAGACTAGTGGCAGTGGGGGAGACTCGTGGCAGTGTTGGCAGACTAGTGTCAGTGTGTTGAGATTAATGGCAGTGTAGGGAGACTAGTGGGAGAGTGGGGAGACTAGTGGCAGTGTGGGGAGACTAGTGGGAGAGTTGGGAGACTAGTGACAGTGTGGGGAGACGAGTGGCAGTGTGGGGAGACTAGTGGCAGTGTGGGGAGACTAGTGGCAGTGTGGGGAGACTAATGGCAGTGTGGGGAGACTAGTGGCAGTGTGGGGAGACTAGTGGGAGAGTTGGGAGACTAGTGACAGTGTGGGGAGACTAGTGGCAGTGTGGGGATACTAGTGGCAGTGTGAGGGGACTAGTGGCGGTGTGGGGAGACTAGCGGCAGTGTAGGGAGACTAGTGGCAGTGTGGGGAGACTAGTGGCAGTGTGGGGAGACTAGTATCAGTGTAGAGAAACTAGTGGGAGAGTGGGGAGACTAGTGGCCGTGTGGGGAGACTAGTGGCAGTGTGGGGAGACTAGTGGCAGTGTGGGGAGAATAGTGGCAGTGTTGGGAGACTAGTGGCAGTGTGGGGAGACTAGTGGTAGTGTGGGGAGACTTGTGGCAGTGTGGGGAGACTAGTGGCAGTGTGGGGAGACTAATGGCAGTGTGGGGAGACTAGTGGGAGTGTAGGGAGGCTAGTGGCAGTGTGGGGAGAATAGTGGAAGTGTGGGGAGACTAGTGGCAGTGTGGGGAGACTAGTGGGAGTGTGGGGAGAGTAGTGGGAGTGTGGGGAGACTAGTGGGAGTGTGTGGAGAATAGTGGGAGCGTGGGGAGAGTAGTGGGAGTGTGGGAAGTGTAGTGGGAGTGTGGGGAGACTTGTGGGAGTGTGAGGAGACTAGTGGTAGTGTGGGGAGACTAGTGGGAGTGTGGGGAGACTAGTGGCAGTGTGGGGAGACTAGTGGGAGTGTGGGGAGACTAGTGGTAGTGTGGGGAGACTAGTGGGAGTGTGAGGAGACTAGTGGTAGTGTGAGGAGACTAGGAGAGACTAGTGGGAGTGTGTGGAGACTAGTGGTAGTGTGGGGAGACTAGTGGGAGTGTGTGGAGACTAGTGGTAGTGTGGGGAGGCTAGTGGTAGTGTGGGGAGACTAGTGGGAGTATGGGGAGACTAGTGGTAGTGTGGGGAGACTAGTGGGAGTGTGAGGAGACTAGTGTTAGTAGTGTGGGTGTGGGGAGACTAGTGGGCGTAGTAGTGGTAGTAGTGGGGAGACTAGTGGGAGTGTGGGGAGACTAGTGTGGGGAGACTAGTGGGCTGTGGGGAGTGTGGTAGTAGTGGGGAGACTAGTGGTAGTGTGGGGAGACTAGTGGGAGTGTGAGGAGACTAGTGGTAGTGTGAGGAGACTAGTGGTAGTGTGGGGAGACTAGTGGTAGTGTGAGGAGACTAGTGGGAGTGTGGGGAGACTAGTGGGAGTGTGGGTAGACTAGTGGTAGTGTGGGGAGACTAGTGGGAGTGTGAAGAGACTAGTGGTAGTGTGGGGAGACTAGTGGGAGTGTGAGGAGACTAGTGGTAGTGTGGGGAGGCTAGTGGTAGTGTGGGGAGACTAGTGGGAGTATGGGGAGACTAGTGGTAGTGTGGGGAGACTAGTGGGAGTGTGAGGAGACTAGTGTTAGTGTGGGGAGTCTAGTGGTAGTGTGGGGAGACTAGTGGGAGTGTGAGGAGACTAGTGGTAGTGTGGGGAGACTAGTGGGAGTGTGGGGAGACTAGTGGTAGTGTGGGGAGACTAGTGGGAGTGTGAGGAGACTAGTGGTAGTGTGGGGAGACTAGTGGGCGTGTGGGGAGACTAGTGGTAGTGTGGGGAGACTAGTGGGAGTGTGAGGAGACTAGTGGTAGTGTGGGGAGACTAGTGGGAGTGTGAGGAGACTAGTGGTAGTGTTGGGAGACTAGTAGGAGTGTGGGGAGACTAGTGGTAGTGTGGGGAGACTAGTGGGAGTGTGAGGAGACTAGTGGTAGTGTGAGGAGACTAGTGGGAGTGTGGGGAGACTAGTGGTAGTGTGAGGAGACTAGTGGGAGTGTGAGGAGACTAGTGGTAGTGTGGGGAGACTAGTGGGAGTGTGAGGAGACTAGTGGTAGTGTGGGGAGACTAGTGGGAGTGGGGGAGACTAGTGGTAGTGTGGGGAGACTAGTGGTAGTGTGGGGAGACTAGTGGTAGTGTGGGGAGACTAGTGGGAGTGTGAGGAGACTGGTGGTAGTGTGGGGAGACTAGTGGGAGTGTGGGGAGACTAGTGGTAGTGTTGGGAGACTAGTGGGAGTGTGGGGAGACTAGTGGAAGTGTGGGGAGACTAGTGGTAGTGTGGGGAGACTAGTGGGAGTGTCGAGAGACTAGTGGGAGTGTGGGGAGACTAGTGGGGGTGTGTGGAGGCTAGTAGGAATGTGGGGAGAGTAGTGGGAGTGGGGGGAGACTAGTGGGAGTTTTGGGAGACTAGTGGGAGTGTGGGGAGACTAGTGGGAGTGTGCGGAGCCTAGTGGCAGTGTGGGGAGACTAGTGACAGTGTGGGGAAACTAGTGGCAGTGTGGGGAGACTGGTGTTAGTGTGGTGAGACTAGTGGGAGTGTGGGGAGACTAGTGGGAGTGTGTGGAGGCTAGTAGGAGTGTGGGGAGAGTAGTGGGAGTGGTGGAGACTAGTGGGAGTGTGTGGAGACTAGTGGGAGTGTGGGGAGACTAGTGGGAGTGTGTGGAGCCTAGTGGCAGTGTGGGGAGACTAGTGGGAGTGTGGGGGGACTAGTGGGAGTGTGGGGAGACTAGTGGAAATGTGTAGAGACTAGTGGCAGTGTGGGGACACTAGTGGGAGTGTGGGGAGACTAGTGGGAGTGTGGGGGGACTAGTGGGAGTGTGGGGAGACTAGTGGGAATGTGTAGAGACTAGTGGCACTGTCGGGAGATTAGTGGCAGTGTGGGGAGACTAGTATGAGTTTGGGGAGACTAGTGCGAGTGTGGGGATGCTATTGGGAGTTCTGGGGAGACTAGTGGCAGTGTGGGGAGACTAGTGGCAGTGTGGGGAGACTAGTGAGAGTGTGGGGAGACTAGTGGGAGTGTCGGGAGAGTAGTGGGAGTGTGGGGAGACTAGTGGCAGTGTGGTGGGGAGAGTAGTGAGAGTGTGGGGAGACTAGTGGCAGTGTGGGGAGACTAGTGGGAGTGTGGGGAGACTAGTGGGAGAGTAGGGAGACTAGTGGGAGTGTGGGGAGACTAGTGGCAGTGTGGGGAGACTAGTGGCAGTGTGGGGAGACTCGTGGCAGTGTTGGCAGACTAGTGTCTGTGTGGGGAGATTAGTGGCAGTGTAGGGAGACTAGTGAGAGAGTGGGGAGACTAGTGGCAGTGTGGGGAGACTAGTGGCAGTGTGGAGAGACTAGTGGGAGAGTTGGGAGACTAGTGACAGTGTGGGGAGACTAGTGGCAGTGTGGGGAGACTAGTGGCAGTGTGGGGAGACTAGTGGCAGTGTGGGGAGACTTATGGCAGTGTGTCGAGACTAGTGGCAGTGTGGGGAGACTAGTGGGAGAGTTGGGAGACTAGTGACAGTGTGGGGAGACTAGTGGCAGTGTGGGGAGACTAGTGGCAGTGTGGGGAGACTAGTGGCAGTGTGGGGAGACTAGTGGGAGAGTGGGGAGACTAGTGGCAGTGTGGGGATACTAGTGGCAGTGTGAGGAGACTAGTGGCAGTGTGGGGAGACTAGCGGCAGTGTAGGGAGACTAGTGGCAGTGTGGGGAGACTAGTGGCAGTGTGGGGAGACTAGTGTCAGTGTAGAGAACCTAGTGGGAGAGTGGGGAGACTAGTGGCCGTGTGGGGAGACTAGTGGCAGTGTGGGGAGACTAGTGGCAGTGTGAGAAGACTAGTGGCAGTGTTGGGAGACTAGTGGCAGTGTGGAGAGACTAGTGGGAGAGTGGGGAGACTAGTGGCAGTGTGGGGAGACTAGTGGGAGTGTGGGGAGACTTGTGGCAGTGTGGGGAGACTAGTGGCAGTGTGGGGAGACTAGTGGCAGTGTGAGGAGACTAGTGGCAGTGTGGGGAGACTAATGGAAGTGTGGGGAGACTAGTGGGAGTGTGGGGAGGCTAGTGGCTGTGTGGGGAGAATAGTGGGAGTGTGGGGAGACTAATGGCATTGTGGGGAGACTAGTGGGAGTGTGGGGAGAGTAGTGGGAGTTTGGGGAGACTAGTTGGAGTGTGTGTTGAGAATAGTGGGAGCGTGGGGAGAGTAGTGGGAGTGTGGGAAGTGTAATGGGAGTGTGGGGAGACTAGTGGGAGTGTGAGGAGACTAGTGGGAGAGTGGGGAGACTAGTGGGAGTGTGGGCAGACTAGTGGTAGTGTGGGGACACTAGTGGGAGTGTGTGGACATTAGTGGGAGTGTGGGGAGACTAGTGGGAGTGTGGGGAGACTAGTGGAAGTGTGGGGAGACTAGTGGTAGTGTGGGGAGACTAGTGGGAGAATGGGGAGACTAGTTGGGGAGGCTAGTGGGAGAGTGCTGAGACTAGTAGGGGAGTGGGGAGACTAGTGGGGGAATGGGGAGACAAGTGGGAGAGTGGGGAAATAAGTGGGAGAATGGGGGAGACTAGTGCGGGAGGCTAGTGGGAGAGTGGGGAGACCAGTAGGAGAGTAGGAAGACTAGTAGGGGAGTGGGGAGACTAGTGGGAAAGTTGGGAGACTAGTGAGGGAGTGGCGGTGATGGCTCTCAGTGTGTTATGGGTTGCCACTGACACCTGTCTTGCTTCAGAGAATTTCCCCTCCAGTCTGTTGCTGTCATGCAACATTACGTAGCTCCTGACGACGCACGAGAGTGTGAAAGATCTAGACCTAAAGATTTCCATCCCCATGTAGCTTGTACAGCATATGTGTGAGGAGACTAGTGGCAGTGTGGGGAGACTAATGGAAGTGTGGGGAGACTAGTGGGAGTGTGAGGAGACTAGTGGCAGTGTGGGGAGACTAATGGAAGTGTGAGGAGACTAGTGGCAGTGTGGGGAGACTAATGGAAGTGTGGGGAGACTAGTGGGAGTGTGGGGAGGCTAGTGGCTGTGTGGGGAGAATAGTGGGAGTGTGGGGAGACTAATGGCATTGTGGGGAGACTAGTGGGAGTGTGGAGAGAGTAGTGGGAGTTTGGGGAGACTAGTTGGAGTGTGTGTTGAGAATAGTGGGAGCGTGGGGAGAGTAGTGGGAGTGTGGGAAGTGTAATGGGAGTGTGGGGAGACTAGTGGGAGTGTGAGGAGACTAGTGGGAGAGTGGGGAGACTAGTGGGAGTGTGGGCAGACTAGTGGCAGTGTGGGGACACTAGTGGGAGTGTGTGGACATTAGTGGGAGTGTGGGGAGACTAGTGGGAGTGTGGGGAGACTAGTGGGAGTGTGGGGAGACTAGTGGTAGTGTGGGGAGACTAGTGGGAGAATGGGGAGACTAGTTGGGGAGGCTAGTGGGAGAGTGCTGAGACTAGTAGGGGAGTGGGGAGACTAGTGGGGGAATGGGGAGACAAGTGGGAGAGTGGGGAAATAAGTGGGAGAATGGGGGAGACTAGTGCGGGAGGCTAGTGGGAGAGTGGGGAGACCAGTAGGAGAGTAGGAAGACTAGTAGGGGAGTGGGGAGACTAGTGAGGATAGTTGGGAGACTAGTGAGGGAGTGGCGGTGATGGCTCTCAGTGTGTTATGGGTTGCCACTGACACCTGTCTTGCTTCAGAGAATTTCCCCTCCAGTCTGTTGCTGTCATGCAACATTACGTAGCTCCTGACGACGCACGAGAGTGTGAAAGATCTAGACCTAAAGATTTCCATCCCCATGTAGCTTGTACAGCATATGTTAAGATCGCCTCTTTACTATTATATTGCATATTTTAACATACATTATAACTCAGTCCACAGCAGGATTCGAACATACACTGTATCAAAGTACACTCACTGGGATCTGGCTGAGTGGCTTGAGTACTGCGTATTTTGATGCAGTATGCAGGTTCGAATCCTGCTGAGAACTGAGAGATAATGTTTGTAAATAACTTCGCCCGTTTGCGAATTGTTAAGCACAGTTTGACATTACCCGGGATAATACCCCAAAATGAGGTCCCCTCATTGTCCCCTTCACCTATATACTGGCTCCCTCGCTCTGTTGTGTTAGTACACTAATAAAATGGTTATTACTATAACCATAATTTTTAAAGGAGTGGACCGGTAAAGCAGTGGATGACCAGATGAGAAAAAGCTCCAACTGTGAGTCATCATACGACTGAGACCAGGGTCAGGAAACCCTTCACTTTTTCCAGACAAACCTTACCAAACAACCATCTTTTGTGTCAGTGTGACTTTGTAAATGGTCCAAGTCGGACCGAAACATCGTCGTTAGCTTCTTTCTCTCTCCTATGTGCAGGTTATTTGTGTATTGACTTATTTCCATTAAGGGAGTACATAAGATGCCTCCAGGCAGCTTGAAGAAGAAGAGACAAGAGAAGAGACAGCACTCTAACTTGAAGTGACTCCTCCAGGTGCAACCCCCAACCAGCTGAGTCATCCCTCCCCACCAGTCCCACACCAACCCCCTCTCTCCCATCTCCCCACCCTCTCCCTCTCCCTCTCCCCCTTTCCTACCTACAATCTTATCCATAAAGCCTCTCTAAGAAGTGATGTGCACCCCCCCACCCCCACCCCCACCCCCCCCCCCTGTCAGGTGACCAACAGGCAGATATATACAACACAAACCAGACACACACACACACACACTGCCCTCACTTGTCACACTGCCGTCACCTGTTTCACTGCCGTCACCTGTCACACTGCCGTCACCTGTTCCACTGCCGTCACCTGTCCTGCACCTTGCAGACAACTCAGAGGAAAATGATCACTTATAACTTAGAGAAGTGTGCCTGTAACGACCGCTTCGTGCAGAATGCAACACCTGCCACCTGAGGGCGGGAAAAACACAGCTTTCTATCCCATGTTTTATTACCACGACGTTTCGCTCTGTCTAGAGCTTTATCAGGTCAACAAGAGAGCTCTACACAGGGCGAAACGGTGTCCTGAAAGCTCTGCTTCATAACTGTACATAATAGTGGGCAATAAGATAATGTATCCACTCAGTGGGTAGTGAGTTCGTGTATTCACTCAGTGGGCAGTTAGTTCATGTTTTTACTCAGTGGGACATGTGTTGAGTATAGTACGCATGTAATCTTAACGGTTAAAACTCAGCTCTCTGTTGCATCCTGCATCCTAGCTTACTAGAAAAAATAACACGGCTAGCCACAGTCTTGTACAGCAGGGTGAGTCGAGCGTTGTAGTACCGCTGTGGATAGCTAGGTGCTGTGGCCGTCTGACCTGTCAGAAGGAGGGAGGAAGGGTGATCTGGGGTAGGGAGGTTACCTCGCTTCTGTAGGGAACGCCTTTAAACTGCCAGACTCTCTCACGCCTCTGGCTGGTTTACAACCATACTCATTTTCACTCGAACGTCGAGGAACCTGGGGTTCAAGGACGAGGCTCTCAGACACTGTGAACGATGTAAGTTTTTTTTCACGTTGGTTCTTGTTAGAAACAAGGTCTGAGTTTGTTGGAAACAAGGCTTGAGTTTGTTGGAAACAAGGTCTGAGTTTGCTGGAAACAAGGTTTGAGTTTGTTGGAAACAAGGTTTGAGTTTGTTGGAAACAAGGTCTGAGTTTGTTGGAAACAAGGTTTGAGTTTGTTGGAAACAAGGCTTTAATTTGTTGGAAACAAGGCTTGAGTTTGTTGGAAACAAGGTTTGAGTTTGTTGGAAACAAGGTTTGAGTTTGTTGGAAACAAAGCTTGAATTTGTTGGAAACAAGGCTTGAGTTTGTTGGAAACAAGGCTTGAGTTTGTTGGAAACAAGGCTTGAGTTTGTTGGAAACAAGACTTGAGTTTGTTGGAAACAAAGCTTGAATTTGTTGGAAACAAGGCTTGAGTTTGTTGGAAACAAGGCTTGAGTTTGTTGGAAACAAGGCTTGAATTTGTTTGAAACAAGGCTTGAGTTTGTTGGAAACAAGGCTTGAGTTTGTTGGAAACAAAGCTTGAATTTGTTGGAAACAAGGCCTGAGTTTGTTGGAAACAAAGCTTGAATTTGTTGGAAACAAGGCTTGAGTTTTTTGGAAACAAGGCTTGAGTTTGTTGGAAACAAGGCTTGACTTTGATAAGTCGAAGATCGAGGGAAGAAGGCAGGGAGAAAGAGGCAGGGGAAGAAGCAAGAGGAAAAGAGGCAAGAAGAGTGGCAGGGGCGGCAGGAGAAGAGGAATAGCAAGAGAAGGGCAGGAGGGGAAGGAAAGTGGAAGATCAATTTATAGATATAAAGGACAAGAATAGAAGATAAACCGGAAGGGAGGTAGGGAAGGAGCTAGGGAGGGAGGGTAGGAGCTAGGGAAAGAGAGTTGGAGCTAGGAAGGAAGGGAGGTTAGAAGCTAAGAAAGGGAGGGAGGGAGGGGGAGAGGGAAGGGAGCATTATCGGTAGGATGCGATAGTAGTTAAATGTAGCAGAAAATTAATGGAAATGAGCTGAAATGTGAACGTATTAGTGTCTATGTTGAGAGTGGTGGTCCCTGAGTCTGTGTTGGAGTTGAGGGGTCCCTGTATCTGTGTTGAAGGTGAGGGGTCCCTGAGTCTATGTTGAAGGTGAAGGGCCCCTGAGTCTGTGATGAAGAATAATAAGGGTTGTGTGTTCTCGTAGCAGCTGAGCAATGAGAAGGATCACGTCTCTTCCAGATGAAGAACACTAACTTGTGTCAGCTGAAGAACACTCGTAGCAGCTGAAGAACACTCGTAGCAGCTGAAGAACAGTAGTAGCAGCCGGAAACACTCGCAGCAGTTGAAGAACACTCGCAGCAGGTAGAGAATGACGAAAGTAATGTCTTGTCTAGCTGAAGAGAGATCAGAGTTCTCCACTCCCACAACAGTTTTCTTTGTCTGATCTGAACTTCGGATATTCCTGGAGCTTACAGCTCTTAACAGGATCTTCGATGTGGCCACTGGGAGGCTCCGTTCAATTCCACATTCAACACAAAAGCTGGAAGATCTTACTGTATTACAATGGAATGCACGCCACTTCCAGGCATTCTAGCTTGTGTACGTGTCCTTCAGGAAACAAGGACGCTGCTGGTAGTAGCTCAGCACCAACAGCTCCATCGGCTCACAGACGAAGTACTCAGTTACCCGTAGCTCGATTGCTAGCGAACTCAGCTCACACACTGAGGTCCGTGGTTCGATCCTCAGTACAGGTGGAAACATTAGGACGTGTTTCCGTAAGACACCTGCTGTCCCTGTTCACATGTCAGTAAAATATGTACCTGGGTGTTAGTCGACTGGTCTGGGTCGCATCCTGGGGACAAAATTGACCTAATTTGCCCGAAATGCTCTGCATAACAAGGGACTTTCTACATAGTATGTCACTGATGTCAGCTAGACCTGTATATCTTGTACATATACGTGTAGAAATAAAGGTTATTATTATTATTATTATTATTATTATTATTATTATTATTATTATTATTATTATTATTATTATTATTATTATTATTATTATTATTATTATACCTCGCAAGGAGAATAGAGTTCGAGGGCAAGTCTTCTTAGAGTCGTGTCCTTGGTGCTCCTGGACCTTTATATGCTTTCACAAAGAACTCTGGCTTTCTCGCTTTTAGAAAGCTCGAGGGCTCTGCAAGGAGCTCTCTGGCACTCACTGGGAGATCTTCCAGGTATTCCTTGGAAGAGATCGCTTGTGATCTCCGGAGTCTGGCGGCGCTGCTGCGTGAACTCTGACGCTATTTGAGGTTGTCTCTCCTACTACTGGAAGATCCGTTACTGTTGCTGGAAGTTCCCTTACTGTTATTGAAAGATCCTGTACTATTGCCGGAAGAGCCTTCTCTCTTGTTGTAAGATCCTTCATTGTTACTGGAAGATCCTTTACTGATGTTGGAAGATCCTTCTCTCTTGCTGGAAGATCTTTTACTTTGCTGGAAGGTTGGTTACTGTTGCTGGAAGATCCTTTACTACTAATGGAAGATCCTTCACTGTTGCTGGAAGATCCTTCACTGTTGCTGGAAGATCCTTCACTGTTGCTGGAAGATCCTTCACTGTTGCTGGAAGATCCTCCGCTTCGCAGGAAATTTGTACCTACCTTAAAGCTCCTAGGGAGGAGGGGGGTTCTAACTTCAGAAACTCTTTTCTAATGACTTCAGACTTCCTTATTGTGCCAGCGTGAGGCCTGAAGAAGCCTCGCCGCAGGATTCAATTGAGGCTTCCAAAGGTTTCCCAGCGGTGGCGAAGGCTTCGGCGAAACTAAGGCAGAGTTGGAACTGACTTCTCTGATCGACCGAGCTCTTTCTCTCACAAACTTTCGCCCAGGCAAAACATAGCTTGGAGTAGAGCCAACGGCTGGAGCTGGAGGAGAAGGGAGCGGAGGGAGGAAAGAAAGAGGGGATAGAGAAAAGGGTGGGAGGGAGAAAAGAGGGAGGGAGAAACAGGCAAAAAAAAAAAATGACTGACAACAGTAGTGACAACACAGGTTACTCTCAAGACTGACAACACAGACATCATAAAGACTGACCACTACAAGTGTTCCACTTCAGTCTAGAGTACCTATCACTTATAGGTTAGCGCTACCTAGCAACTCTCCCACCTATAAACATACGGATAAACAAAAGGGTGGACGGGGAAGGGTGCGCGAACCGCGGTCCTTAAACTGACAGTGCGACGCGGTACCGTCTCGCCTAGCCAGGCCCCTGACGGCAAGGATGGGAACTAACACGGTTACCCAATTTTGACATACCACAGAAATTGTCCTGAGTTCAAAATTTGTATGATATTTTCACAGTGTATTTCAATATTCTCACTGCACTATGTTATGTGTCAATATTGTTGTTAGGTGATGTTATAGTGAACAGGATAACAGAGTGAACAGGATAATAGTGTGAACAAGATAACAGTGTGAACAAGATAACAGTGTGAGCAGGATAACAGTGTGAACAGGATAACAATGTGAACAAGATAACAGTGTGAACAGGATGACAGTGTGAACAGGATAACAGTGTGAACAAGATAACAGTGTGAACAGGATAACAGAGTGAACAGGATAACAATGTGAACAAGATAACAGAGTGAGCAGGATAACAGAGTGAACAGGATAACAATGTGAACAAGATAACAGTGTGAACAAGATAACAGTGTGAACAGGATGACAGTGTGAACAGGATAACAGTGTGAACAAGATAACAGAGTGAGCAGGATAACAGAGTGAACAGGATAACAATGTGAACAAGATAACAGTGTGAACAAGATAACAGTGTGAACAAGATAACAGTGTGAACAGGATAACAGTGTGAACAAGATAACAGAGTGAGCAGGATAACAGAGTGAACAGGATAACAATGTGAACAAGATAACAGTGTGAACAAGATAACAGTGTGAACAGGATGACAGTGTGAACAGGATAACAGTGTGAACAAGATAACAGTGTGAACAAGATAACAGTGTGAACAGGATGACAGTGTGAACAGGATAACAGTGTGAACAGGATAACAGTGTAAACAGGATAACAGTGTGAACAGGATAACAGTGTGAACAGGATAACAGTGTAAACAGGATAACAGTGTGAACAGGATAACAGTGTAAACAGGATAACAGTGTGAACAGGATAACAGTGTGAACAGGATAACAGTGTAAACAGGATAACAGTGTGAACAGGATAACAGTGTGAACAGGATAGCAGTGTGAGCAGGATAACAGTGTGAACAGGATAACAGTGTGAACAGGATAACAGTGTGAACAAGATAACAGTGTGAACAGGATAACAGTGTGAACAGGATAACAGTGTGAACAGGATAACAGTGTGAACAGGATAACAGTATGAACAGGATAACAGTGTGAACAGGGTAACAGTGTTAACAGGATAACAGAGTAAACAGGATAACAGTGTGAACAGGATAACAGTGTGAACAGGATAACAGAGTAAACAGGATAACAGTGTGAACAGGATAACATTGTGAACAGGATAACAGTGTGAACAGGATAACAGTGTGGACAGGATAACAGTGTGAACAGGATAACAGTGTGAACAAGTTAACAGTGTGAACAAGATAACAGTGTGAACAGGATAACAGTGTGAACAGGATAACAGTGTGAACAGGATAACAGTGTGAACAAGATAACAGTGTGAACAGGATAACAGAGTAAACAGAATAACAGTGTGAACAGGATAACAGAGTAAACAGGATAACAGTGTGAACAAGATAACTGTGTGAACAGGAAAACAGTGTGAACAGGATAACAGTGTGAACAGGATAACAGTGTGAACAGGATAACAGTGTGAACAGGATAAAAGTGTGAACAGGATAACAGAGTAAACAGAATAACAGTGTGAACAGGATAACAGAGTAAACAGGATAACAGTGTGAACAGGATAACAGTGTGAACAGGATAACAGTGTGAACAAGATAACAGTGTGAACAAGATAACAGTGTGAACAAGATAACAGTGTGAACAAGATAACTGTGTGAACAGGATAACAGTGTGAACAGGATAACAGTGTGAGCAGGATAACAGTGTGAACAGGATAACAGTATGAACAGGATAACAGCGTGAACAGGATAACAGAGTAAACATGATAACAGTGTGAACGGGATAACAGAGTAAACAGGATAACAGTGTGAACAGGTTAACAGAGTAAACAGGATAACAGTGTGAACAGCATAACAGTGTAAACAGGATAACAGTGTGAACAGGATAACAGTGTGAACGGGATAACAGAGTAAACAGCATAACAGTGTGAACAGGTTAACAGAGTAAACAGGATAACAGTGTGAACAGGATAACAGTGTAAACAGGATAACAGTGTGAAAAGGATAACAGTGTGAACAGGGTAACAGTGTGAACAGGATAACAGTGTGAACAGAATAACAGAGCAAACAGGATAACAGTGTGAACAGGATAACAGAGTGAACAGGATAACAGAGTGAACAGGATAACAGTGTGAACAGGATAACAGAGTGAACAGGATAACAGAGTAAACAGGATAACAGTGTGAACAGGATAACAGTGTGAACGGGATAACAGAGTAAACAGAATAACAGTGTGAACGGGATAGAAGAGTAAACAGAATAACAGTGTGAACGGGATAACAGTGTGAACAGGATAACAGTGTGAACAGGATAACAGTGTGAACAAGATAACAGTGTGAACAGGATCACAGTGTGAGCAGGATAACAGTGTGAACAGGATAACAGTATGAACAGGATAACAGCGTGAACAGGATAACAGAGTAAACATGATAACAGTGTGAACGGGATAACAGAGTAAACAGGATAACAGTGTGAACAGGTTAACAGAGTAAAGAGGATAACAGTGTGAACAGGATAACAGTGTAAACAGGATAACAGTGTGAACAGGATAACAGTGTGAACGGGATAACAGAGTAAACAGGATAACAGTGTGAACAGGTTAACAGAGTAAACAGGATAACAGTGTGAACAGGATAACAGTGTAAACAGGATAACAGTGTGAAAAGGATAACAGTGTGAACAGGGTAACAGTGTGAACAGGATAACAGTGTAAACAGAATAACAGAGCAAACAGGATAACAGTATGAACAGGATAACAGAGTGAACAGGATAACAGTGTGAACAGGATAACAGTGTGAACAGGATAACAGTGTGAACAGGATAACAGTGTGAACAGGATAACAGTGTGAACAGGATAACAGAGTAAACAGGATAACAGTGTGAACAGGATAACATTGTGAACAGGATAAAAGTGTGAACAGGATAACAGTGTGAACAGGATAACAATGTGAACAGGATAACTGTGTGAACAGGATAACAGAGTAAACAGGATAACAGTGTGAACAGGATAACAGAGTGAACAGGATAACAGTGTGAACAGGATAACAGAGTAAACAGGATAACAATGTGAACAAGATAACAGAGTAAACAGGATAACAGTGTGACCAGGATAACAGAGTAAACAGGATAACAGGTTCCTGCCCTCCCTTTCCTTCCTTCCCCTTTACTTCCCTCTCTCGCTCCCTGGCTGGCTGGCTGGCTGGCTGGCTGGCTGGCTGGCTGGATGGCTGGATGGCTGGATGGCTGGCTGGCTGGCTGGCTGGCTGGCTGGCTGGCTGGCTGGCTGGCTGGCTGGCTGGCTGGCTGGCTGGATGGCTGGCTGGCTGGATGGCTGGCTGGCTGGCTGGCTGGCTGGCTGGCTGGCTGGATGGATGGATGGATGGATGGCTGGCTGGCTGGCTGGCTGGCTGGCTGGCTGGCTGGCTGGCTGGCTGACTGGCTGGCTGGCTGGCTGGCTGGATGGCTGGCTGGCTCCCTCCACAGAGTCAGTCTAGCGGACATAGCTGTCAGACTGACCTATCAAACTCTGCCTTCCCAGAACATGACTAAATTACCCTCGAAAATTACGTTATGAAAGACCTTTCTTTTCCCCTCTTTAATTTGTGGTGCTCTCTCTCTCTCTCTCTCTCTCTCTCTCTCTCTCTCTCTCTCTCTCTCTCTCTCTCTCTCTCTCTCTCTCTCTCTCTCTCTTTCTCTTTCTCTCTTTATTTCGATGGTAGGGAAAAAAGATGGAAGAGGAGAGAAAGACAAACTAGGGAAGAGGAGGAGAATAAGAAGGGAAGAGAAAGTCCCGTAAAGATTTCACTGGGAAGAGAAATGGGAGGTATAGAAGACGAGAAGAAGAGGTGGACAATAATAGACAATGATGATACTCAGAGAGAGAGAGAGGGAAGGAGGGAGAGAAAGAGAGAGAGAGAGAGAGAGAGAGAGAGAGAGAGAGAGAGAGAGAGAGAGAGAGAGAGAGAGAGAGAGAGAGAGAGAGAGAGAGAGAGAGAGAGAGAGAGAGAGAGAGAGAGAGAGGGAGAGGGAGGGGAGGGAGAAAGATTGAGGTTGACTGAGATAATTCTCCACTGGCACTGCTTGTGGGATTAGTAACATGCCATTCCCAAAGGGGCAGCCATTCCTGACCCTCCTGGCCAATCCTGGCCATTCCTGGCCCCTCCTGGCTATTCCTGGCCATTCCCCCTTTATGGTCTATCATAGTAGTTATGGCTGGCCAAATTGGTCCCGCTGCAAGAGCCAGCAAGAGATTATGAATGAGTATACTCTTCCTATTCTCTCTCTCTCTCTCTCTCTCTCTCTCTCTCTCTCTCTCTCTCTCTCTCTCTCTCTGTCTACCTATCTATCTATCTATCTATCAATCTCTCTCTCTCTCTCTCTCTCTCTCTCTCTCTCTCTCTCTCTCTCTCTCTCTCTCTCTCTCTCTCTCTCTCTCTCTCTCTCTCTCTCTCTCTCTCTCTCTCCCTCTCTCTCTCTCTCTCTCTCTCTCTCTCTCTCTCTCTCTCTCTTTCACAAGGTTTGACAAGGTTAGGTTAAGGAGCCCTAGCTTTATTGACAAGCTATTTACAGGTTAAGGATTCCTAACTTTATTGACAAGTTAACAGCTGTTACCTACATCAGCTCATTTGAAAGCATTTTTATTGTTATGAGACATACAAGTAGGGAACAGGATGAAGTTGGAGCCATCTGTGGGCCAGCATTTTCATTTGATCAACTGACTTTATCTCGTTGACATCATAATGCTGTACGATTGTGTTCCATACTCGAGTCATCCTGGGTATATATGATCTCAGATGGAATGATGTTCTGGAGAAGGGTACAGCCAGAGTGAGGTTGCTGCATTTTGCCCGTCTTGTGGTACAGAAGCTTGCTTCACGCTGTCCTCGAAGTGGACCCACGTCTGGTACTTTGACAATATTGGCCTTGTACGTAACAGTAAAGCCATCCACATCCCTCCTTTGTTGAAGGTTCTGCTGAAATGACAGATCTATCCAGGATTGGTCCAAGCGAGAGCTGAGACGTCTTGCTCTGTTCTCTACTTTGTCAAGCAGTCGCAGATGAGAGGGGGGGGGGCGCAGGCAAACTAAGAAAGTGGAGCATACTCAAGGTGTGAGCGTACTTGTGCCTCGTACAGAATCTTGCAACCCCTACTGTCAAGCAGATGCGAGATACGGCGAAGTGCTGTAAGCTTCCTGGCTGCCTTGTCTGCAAGATTTACAACTTGGTTCTTCGTGGTCAGTTTGGAGTCAAATTTCACCCCAAGGATATCAACTTCTTCCCCGGGTGCCAACATCCTCCTATTCATCCTTACTACTGCACCGGTATTACCATCCTGGTGCCTAGAGATCATCATCGTTTGTGTTTTCTCAGGTGCAAATGTTACTTGCCATCTCTTTCCCCAAGCTGATATAGCTCTTAGCTGGTGATTGATGTAGCTTAGAGCAGCTGGCATTTCTTCTCTTGGATGAGTGAATGTCAGTGTACAGTCGTCTACATATGCATGGGATTCTGGGATGAGATGAAGGTCATTGAAGTAGACATTCCATAACAATGGTCCCAGCACGATTCCTTGTGGAACACTTGCCCCAATAGGATCTCTTGCTGATTCCGTTCTATTGAGAACTACCCTTAGAGATCTACCATGAAGGTAATCACTGAGGAGACATAGCGTAGAGCCTGCAATTCTCAGAGCTTGAAGTTTTGCTAAGAGGCCCTGGTGCCACACCCGCTCGAAAGCACCAGCAATGTCCAGTGCTACCACACAGCTGACTTTGGATTCATCCAGTGACTGGTGCCACTTAGTGGAGAGGTTTAACAACAGATCAGCAGCAGAGTAAGCTTTCCTGAAGCCATGTTGACGATCACAAAGTAGTGAGTGGTAGTCAAAAAACTGTCATTTGTCTTGAGATTATTGTCTCAAGGATCATGCCAGTGATTGACAGCAGTGACACTGGTCTGTAGTTCCTGATTTCTGCTCTGCTCTTCTTTTTGTGAACAGGGACTACATTTGCCAGTGCTGAAAGATGCGAGTTGGTAACTTTGAAAAGCTCGTCTGTTTCTTTGTTCAGTTATGTTCACCATTTGTAGGTGGGTCACGTTATTTGTTTACCTTTGTAACCGTCTCTTTATATACCTGTTTGTCTGCCTGTTTGCTGCTAGCTGGTCTGCACATCTCAGCAATCTTGGGCTCAACTTGTCCGGGCCCACAGCCTTTTCCTGGTCAAGCGATTTAAGAAGGAAATGCACCTTCTCCTGCCTTACTGTCACCACTAACAGTTTTGACACAGTTCTTGCAGGTGGAATGAGTTCATCAGGCAGATAACCTTGTCTGTCCTTGACCAGGGACCACCAGGTTTTGGAGCCTACCCTACCTGATGCTAGCTTTCTTTTTGTGTCCACCTCCCATTTAGCGATGGCCCACTTTTGAACGTAACCCAAATGCCTACAGGCTTGCCTGTGCAAGTTCCTGTTATAGGTGGTAGGATGTCTCTTATGCTTTCGCCATGCCTTGTACTTAGCAGTAGCAGCCTCCCTACAACAAAAGCCAAACCAGGCTGATCTGTAGGCTTCGTCACATATTGCCGGTGAGGGATGTGTTCTTGTTGTAGATTAAGGATGTGTCCAGTGAAGGCTTTCACTTGGTTGTCAATATACCCTTGGAGAAGAGCATTCCAATCGGTGGTGGCGAGCTCAGAGTAAAGGGATGGCCAATTACCTCTTTCCCATAGCCAGGTTGTGCGTGTGGACTCCTCATCTCGTTCTGTTGGGATCTTAAGTGTCGTAAAAACAGCCTTGTGGTCAGATGATCCAACATAGCCGAGGGGTTGACAAGTGACTATACCTTCTGCCAGATCACTCACTACTGGGTCAAGGGAGGAGCCAGAGATGTGAGTAGGGAAATCAACAAAGTTTATGTCAAATACTGCAAGAAGGTCATCAAAGTCCCTCTGTATAAGTTATTGGTTGATGTCACCAACAATTATGACATGTTGACAGTTGTGTTGGAGCAGACGATAGTCCACATTTTCCATTAGGAAGTTGATAAGGTCTGCATGTTGCCACTGAAGTCTGTACATTGCACATGCTAGTACAGAGGTACTAGTATTTATGCATAGCTTGAAGAACATTATTTCAAGATGTGTAGGGGTGGCAACATGAATGTGCTGGGCATGAACACTTTTAGAGAAGCACACAGCAACACCTCCTCCTTGCCCTTGCCTGTCTCTTCTCATCTATGTGGTGTAGCCAGCAATTCTTGCAAAATTGTCTGGAGTCCTGTCGTCCAAAAATGTTTCAACAACAGCTATCATGTCGGGACGTCGAGTGTTCACAAAACTGTGTGTGAGCTCTCCAACATTAGTGATGAAACCTCTAAAGTTGGCCGACAGGATGCTGATAGACTGACTCCTCATGATGTGGTCAGCTTGAGGTAGTGGGTGTGTAAGGCATGTAAGGTGCCTGCCCTTGAGAGAGGTAGGGCACTGAGGCAGCTGCAGGGATGTAGGTCTGTGGTCTTGTATAAGGCACAGTACCACCTGCTGGCCTGAGACAGGAGTAGCTAAGTGGGTGACGTGTGAGAGTGTTCACCAATTCAGAGATCTTGCTGGTTTGTTCCGAGAACAGGTCTCTAAACAGGTGGTCCTGTCTGTCAAGTTCCTTTTTCTTCCGACACTGGTCCTCCTGATGTCCTTTCTTGTGGCAGTAATTGCACTTGGTATCTCGCAGGCAGTTGTTGGCAGTGTGCCCCTTCCGGTGACAGCGAGAGCACAGCCTAGGTGCCTGGGAGGGTGGACTATTATTTGTTGCACCTCCAGTGTTTTGCTGATTTGTCCTCAGTTTCTGCTGCTGGGACTGTGTTAGTGGAGGGTGAGACGGCTGTAGATGTCTTCCTCCTCCACGTCCTCTTCCACGTCATCTACCCAGTCCTCTACCAGTTCTGACAGATGTGTCCCTGCTGTTCGCACATTGGTTCAGTAGGTGTTCAGGTGCAGTGATAGTTAACTGATTATTAACTGCACCAATCTCTAGTGGATAAAATTCTAACTCAGTACTTGCCGATGAAGCACTGCTCTCTCTCTCTCTCTCTCTCTCTCTCTCTCTCTCTCTCTCTCTCTCTCTCTCTCTCTCTCTCTCTCTCTCTCTCTCTCTCTCTCTTTCTCTCTCTCTCTCTCCCTACTCCATCCTACACACACACACTGGTAAATCCCTCAGGCTAATCCCTTGTGTCCCTCGACCTGGGGATTTCCTTGCTTTGAGCAGCATGCGTGCCTCTTTGTGCTTCCCGTTTTGTCTGTTTGTCTGCCTGTGTCTTTGATATCACACACACACACACACACACACACACACACACACACACACACACACACACACACACACACACACACACACACACACACACACACACACACACACACACACACACACACACACACACACACACACACACACACAACGTAGACGAGGAAAAACACAAGCAGTAAGAGCCAAATAAACACAAAGATAAGCGGATGTAAATGAGTAACGAGCAAACAGAAGAACAGACGAGGACCTGAACCATGGTCCTGGCATACACCAGGACAACAGTTGGAGTCTCAGTCCAACCCTCCATAAATTCAATGACAGACCTTCATTACGACTTATTTTGAGTAAACAGAGTTATCCCTGCATAAATAAAAGCAACATCTTACACTCTATATAAACTTTAAATTTGTCCTAACGAACCTAAAACTAGAAATTCTTATTTTCCTTCGTTTTTATTCTTTTCCTTTAGTTCTGAATCAGACGAAGGCCATTAAGGCCGCACCTGACCTTTCCATCAGACAAGAATTTTTTTGATCACTATATTAGCGATCAAGGTCGACTCACAGCATATATACACACAGAGACAAATACACCTCCAAGGGGTATGTATGTATGTATGTATGTATATATATGTCGTGCAGAATAGGTAAAACTGGTCAATTAGCAAGAACTCATTTAAAATTAAGTCCTTCCTAGAATTTTCTCTTATAAGTTTAAAGATATATTTTTTTCATTAATGTTGATGTAAAAATTTATAATTTTGCACCAAAAGGAACTTAGAAAACTTACCTAACCTTATTATAACAAGCGAAATTTATTTTAGCCTAACCCAACTAAATATATTTTAGATTTGTTTACAATAATTTAACACTAAATAAACACAGTGAAATATATTTTTTTTCGTTAGGTTCAGAATGATTTTGCCGAAATTATTGCATACACAAATTTTCACTTGTCATATATGGCAAGATGAGCGTTGCTATTTAAGCCAAGATCGCAAGTTCTGCCTATTCGGCACGACATATATATATATATATATATATATATATATATATATATATATATATATATATATATATATATATATATATATATATATATATATATATATATATATATATATATATATATATATATATATACTGTATATATATATATATATATATATATATATATAGTCATGCCGAGGCTCTAAACACTCATAGATACGAGACGTTGAAAGGATTATATATATATATATATATATATATATATATATATATATATATATATATATATATATATATATATATATATATATATATATATATATATATATATATATATATATATATATATATATATATATATATATATATATATATATATATATATATATATATATATATATATAATCCTTTCAACGTCTCGTATCTATGAGTGTTTAGAGCCTCGGCATGACTATAACATTACTGCTAAGAAGAGGGTACAGGTGCTGGCCAGGAGTCACGTACTGGCCAGGAGTCAGGTGCTAGCCAGGAGTTAGGTACTGGCCAGGAGTCAGGTGCTGGCCAGGAGTCAAGTGCTAGCCAGAAGACAAGTGCTAGCCAGGAGTCAGGTGCTGGCCATGAGTCAGGTGCTGGCCATGAGTCAGGTGCTGGCCAGGAGTCAGGTGCTGGCCAGGAGTCAGGTACTTGCCAAGAGTCAGGTGCTGACCAGGAGTCAGGTGCTGACCAGGAGTCAGGTATTGGCCAAGAGTCAAGTACTGGACAGTCAAGTGCAGGCCAGGAGTCAGGTGCTGGCCAGTAGACAGGTGCAGGCCAGGGGTCAGGTGCTGGCCAGGAGTCAGGTACTGACTAGGAGTCAGGTGCTGGCCAGGAGTCAAGTGCTAGCCAGAAGTCAGGTGCTAGCCAGGAGTCAGGTGCTAGCCAGAAGTCAGATGCTGACCAGGAGTCAGGTGCAAGCCAGGAGTCAGGTGCTAGCCAGAAGTCAAGTGCTGGCCAGAAGACAAGTGCTTGCCAGGAGTCAGGTGCTGGCCAGGAGTCAGGCACTGGCCAGGAGTCAGGTGCTGGCCAGGAGTCAAGTGCTAGCCAGAAGTCAGGTGCTAGCCAGGAGTCATGTGCTAGCCAGAAGTCAGATGCTGACCAGGAGTCAGGTGCAAGCCAGGAGTCAGGTGCTGGTCAGGAGTCAAGTGCTAGCCAGAAGACAAGTGCTTGCCAGGAGTCAGGTGCTGGCCAGGAGTCAGGCACTGGCCAGGAGTCAGGTGCTGGCCAGGAGTCAAGTGCTAGCCAGAAGTCAGGTGCTAGCCAGGAGTCAGGTGCTAGCCAGAAGTCAGATGCTGGCCAGGAGTCAGGTGCTGGCCAGGAGTCAAGTGCTAGCCAGAAGTCAAGTGCTGGCTAGGAGTCAGGTGCTGGCCAGGAGTCAGGTGCTGGCCAGGAGTCAGGTGCTGGCCAGGAGTCAGGTACTGGTTAGGAGTCAAGTGCTGACCAGGAGTCAGGTACTGGCCAGGAGTCAAGTGCTAGCCAGAAGTCAGGTGCTAGCCAGGAGTCAGGTGCTGGCTAGGAGTCAGGTGCTGGCCAGGAGTCAGGTGCTGGCCAGGAGTCAGGTGCTGGCCAGGAGTCAGGTACTGGCCAGGAGTCAGGTGCTGGCCAGGAGTCAAGTGCTAGCCAGGAGTCAGGTGCTGACCAGGAGTCAGGTCCTGACCAGGAGTCAGGTGCTGGCCAGGAGTCAGGTCCTGCCCAGGAGTCAGGTGCTGACCAGGAGTCAGGTCCTGACCAGGAGTCAGGTGCTGGCCAGGAGTCAGGTCCTGCCCAGGAGTCAGGTGCTGGCCAGGAGTCAGGTCCTGCCCAGGAGTCAGGTGCTGGCCAGGAGTCAGGTGCTGACCAGGAGTCAGGTGCTGACCAGGAGTCAGGTGCTGACCAGGAGTCAGGTGCTGACCAGGAGTCAGGTCCTGACCAGGAGTCAGGTGCTGACCAGGAGTCAGGTGCTGGCCAGGAGTCAGGTGCTTGCCAGGAGTCAGGTGCTGGCCAGGAGTCAGGTGCTGGCCAGGAGTCAGGTGCTGGCCAGGAGTCAGGTGCTGACCAGGAGTCAGGTGCTGACCAGGAGTCAGGTGCTGGCCAGGAGTCAGGTCCTGCCCAGGAGTCAGGTCCTGACCAGAAGTCAGGTGCTGGCCAGGAGTCAGGTGCTGACCAGGAGTCAGGTGCTGACCAGGAGTCAGGTGCTGACCAGGAGTTAGGTGCTGGCCAGGAGTCAGGTGCTGGCCAGGAGTCAGGTGCTGGCCAGGAGTCAGGTGCTGACCAGGAGTCAGGTGCTGACCAGGAGTCAGGTGCTGGCCAGGAGTCAGGTGCTGGCCAGGAGTCAGATGCTGTATCAATACTGATGAAATTAATCTTCACAATTTACACACGTTAAAAAAATGTAAATCTCTCAAGAAAACTGGAAAAACAAAATCAAATTCTCATTGTTTTCCTGACGTTTACAAGTGTGACAAAGGTGAAGACTTTTTCTATTTTCAGAGCTTTCTCACAAAGCTTTATTTGTTTGTTTACTCTCTCTCCCTCTCTCTGTATCTGTCTAGCAAGCTTTTGTTTATTGATCGAGAATGTCCCGAACATGAGGTGATTTGAGAAGTGATTTGAGGTTTTCTGAAATGATATGAGGTGTCCCGAGGTGTTCTAAAGTGATATGAGGTGTCCCGAGGTGTTCTGAAGTGATATGAGGTGTCCCGTGGTGTTCTGAAGTGATATGAGGTGTCCCGTGGTGTTCTGAAGTGATATGAGGTGTCCCGAGGTGTTCTGAAGTGATATGAGGTGTCCCGTGGTGTTCTGAAGTGATATGAGGTGTCCCGTGGTGTTCTGAAGTGATATGAGGTGTCCCGAGGTGTTCTGAAGTGATATGAGGTGTCCCGTGGTGTTCTGAAGTGATATGAGGTGTCCCGAGGTGTTCTGAAGTGATATGAGGTGTCCCGTGGTGTTCTGAAGTGATATGAGGTGTCCCGAGGTGTTCTGAAGTGATATGAGGTGTCCCGTGGTGTTCTAAAGTGATATGAGGTGTCCCGAGGTGTTCTAAAGTGATATGAGGTGTCCCGAGGTGTTCTGAAGTGATATGAGGTGTCCCGTGGTGTTCTAAAGTGATATGAGGTGTCCCGAGGTGTTCTGAAGTGATATGAGGTGTCCCGTGGTGTTCTGAAGTGATATGAGGTGTCCCGAGGTGTTCTGAAGTGATATGAGGTGTCCCGTGGTGTTCTTAAGTGATATGAGGTGTCCCGAGGTGTTCTGAAGTGATATGAGGTGTCCCGTGGTGTTCTGAAGTGATATGAGGTGTTCCGAGGTGTTCTCGCCTGGTCATAGGTGTGTCAAGGTACAAGTTGGACAAGGCTTCTCACTCTAGTTCGTCCACTTAACAGTATAGAAACATTAGTTCCTCCCAGTCAGCAATTGTAGGGGTGGGGCACCACTCAGTGGTACCCAACGACTGTGGGCATGAACCATCCACATCACCAGTGACTGTGAGAATGGATCATCCTCTTCTTGTCACCTCATCACCCCAGCAGTGACTGTGAGCATGGACCATCCTTTTCTTGTCACCCCATCACCCCAGCAGTGACTGTGAGCATGGCCCATCCACTTCTTGTCACCCCATCACCCCAGCAGTGACTGTGAGCATGGACCATCCTCTTCTTGTCACCCCAGTAACATCAGCACGGTGCAGACGGGTAACATTCTTCTGTCCTTGATGTAAGTGCGCCTTGAAGCGCTCTGTTAACTCCAGCGTCAAATGGAACATATGAAAGTGTGTGAATTATTAATGTGGGCGGTCTGCTTGTTCTATATGACGTAGAGGCAGGCTCTAAACTACGACCAGAGGTAGGCAGCCTGTGAACCACGACCAGAGGTAGGCAGACTCTGAACCACGACCAGAGGTAGACAGACTCTGAACCACGACCAGAGGTAGAGAGCCTCTGAACCACGACCAGAGTTAGGCAGCCTCTGAACCACGGGCAGAGGTAGGCAGCCTGTGAACCACGACCAGAAATAGGCAGCTCATGAACCACGACTAGAGGTAGACAGCCTGTGAACCACGACCAGAGATAGGCAGCCTGTGAGCCACGACCAGAGATAGGCAGCCTGTGAACCACGACCAGAAATAGGCAGCTCATGAACCACGACTAGAAGTAGACAGCCTGTGAACCACGATCAGAGATAGGCAGCCTCTGAACCACGACCAGAGGTAGGTAGCCTGTGAACCATGACCAGAGGTAGGCAGCCTGTGAAACACGACCAGAGGTAGGCAGCCTGTGAACCACGACCAGAAGTAGGCAGCCTGTGAACCACGACCAGAGGTAGGTAGCCTGTGAACCATGACCAGAGGTAGGCAGCCTTTGAACCACGACCAGAAATAGGCAGCTCATGAACCACAGTTAGAGGTAGACAGCCTGTGAACCACGACCAGAGATAGGCAGCCTCTGAACCACGACCAGAGGTAGGCAGCCTGTGAACCACGACCAGAGTTAGGCAGCCCGTGAACCACAACCAGAGGTAGGCAGTCCCTGAAATATGACCGGAGGTAGGCAGCCTGTGAAACACGACCAGAGGTAGGCAGCCTGTGAACCACGACCAGAAGTAGGCAGCCTGTGAACCACGACCAGAGGTAGGTAGCCTGTGAACCACGACCAGAGATAGGCAGCCTCTGAACCACGGCCAGAGGTAGGCAGCCTCTGAACCACGACCAGAGGTAGGCAGCCTCTGAACCACGGCCAGAGGTAGGCAGCCTCTGAACCACGACCAGAGGTAGGCAGCCTCTGAACCACGACCAGAGGTAGGCAGCCTCTGAACCGCGACCAGAGATAGGCAGTCTGTTAACCACGACCATAGATAGGCAGCCTCTGAACCACGGCCAGAGGTAGACAGATTCTGAAATACGACCAGAGGTCCGCAGCCTGTGAATCACGACCAGAGGAAGACAGCCTGTGAACCGCTACCAGAGGCAGACAGATTCTGAACTACGACCAGAGGTTGAATAGAAAGCAACAATGTGTGGTCCAAGGCAAGGAGAAAGGTAGCTCTGATTTCTTAGATCAAAAGCCCTTCAACAGTGTCAAAGCTGGGCAGGCGAGACCACCAGGAGAGATGTGTCAAGGGGGAGTTAGTGTGACCCATGGTGTGACCCATAGTGTGACCATGGTGTGACCCATGGTATGACCCATAGTGTGACCCATGGTGTGACCCATAGTGTGACCATGGTGTGACCCATGGTATGACCCATAGTGTGACCCATGGTGTGACCATGGTGTGACCCATGGTATGACCCATAGTGTGACCCATAGTGTGACCATGGTGTGACCCATGGTATGACCCATAGTGTGACCCATGGTGTGACCCATAGTGTGACCATGGTGTGACCCATGGTATGACCCATAGTGTGACCCATGGTGTGACCCATAGTGTGACCATGGTGTGACCCATGGTATGACCCATAGTGTGACCCATGGTGTGACCCATAGTGTGACCATGGTGTGACCCATGGTATGACCCATAGTGTGACCCATAGTGTGACCATGGTGTGACCCATGGTATGACCCATAGTGTGACCCATGGTGTGACCCATAGTGTGACCATGGTGTGACCCATGGTATGACCCATAGTGTGACCCATAGTGTGACCATGGTGTGACCCATGGTATGACCCATAGTGTGACCCATAGTGTGACCCATGGTGTGACCCATAGTGTGACCATGGTGTGACCCATGGTATGACCCATAGTGTGACCCATGGTGTGACCCATAGTGTGACCATGGTGTGACCCATGGTATGACCCATAGTGTGACCCATGGTATGACCCATAGTGTGACCCATGGTGTGGAGGGAGGCTGGCCCACGCTCATAACCCACGTGACACACTGAGATATATACCCCGCGGTGTGTATACACAAAGTTTTCTTTAATTCCCATTTAAGGTATCCAAGTCTTCTTGTCTGGCGTTGAAGAGGTTCAGCGTGCCGTCTTAATGACCCCCGTGTAGCCGATAGGCTTGAAACCCCATTAACCTAACCAGGCTCTCTAGAGGACAGTTACTTCCCCCTCCCACCAGCAACCTACTCACTCCCATCCATCCTCCCCCCTCCCTCAACAATAACAACCCCTTCCCCCTCCACCAGAGCAAAAAAAAAAAACCTCTACCCTTCCCAACAACCCCCCCTCCCCCCACAACCACCAAGCCATCATGGCGTTCATAACCTAATATCATATTTTTGTGTTATGTGAAGCAAGGCTAAGTGTTTTCCAACGATCTTCCTCCTACCTCGCACCCCTTCCCCTACCCCTTCCACTACTCCTTAAACTCACACACACACACACCTAGAGAGAGACGGGTGGGTAGATTGTATTTTCCTGAGCTGTATGAAGGCTTTCGTCAAACTTCCGCACTATAGTGTCAAAACTAGAGGAGCAGGCAGGAATAACAGGAAAGACACTACGATGGATCAGAGAATACCTGACAGGAAGGAAACAACGAGTGATGGTAAGTGACGAGGTGTTAGAGTGGATGTGACGAGTGGGGTTCCACAAGCGTCAGTTCTAGGGCCAGTGATGTTTCTACTATGTGTGAATGACACGACGGAAGATATACATTTAGGGGTGTCCCTGTTTACAGACGAACTGAAGCTAATGAGGAGAATACAAGTGGACAAGGATCAGATAAGCCTACACAGGGATGTGGACAGGCTGCAAGCCTGGTCCAGCAAATGGCTCTTGGAGTTTAACCCCACCAAGTGTAATC
>NC_091292.1:14103970-14106470 GCF_038502225.1 Cherax quadricarinatus | reverse complement strand
AAGTCATGAAGATTGGGGAAGGGCAAAGAAGGCCGCAGACGGAGTACAGTCTAGGGGGTCAGAGACTACAAACCTCACTCAAGGAAAAAGATCTTGGGGTGAGTATAACACCAGGCACATCTCCTGAAGCGCACATCAACCAAATAACTGCTGCAGCATATGGGCGCCTAGCAAACCTCAGAACAGCATTCCGACATCTTAATAAGGAATCGTTCAGGACCCTGTACACCGTATACGTTAGGCCCATATTGGAGTATGCGGCACCAGTTTGGAACCCACACCTAGCCAAGCACGTAAAGAAACTAGAGAAAGTGCAAAGGTTTGCAACAAGACTAGTCCCAGAGCTAAGAGGTATGTCCTACGAGGAGAGGTCAAGGGAAATCAACCTGACGACACTGGAGGACAGGAGAGATAGGGGGGACATGATAACGACATACAAAATACTGAGAGGAATTGACAAGGTGGACAAAGACAGGATGTTCCAGAGATTGGACACAGTAACAAGGGGACACAGTTGGAAGCTGAAGACACAGATGAATCACAGGGATGTTAGGAAGTATTTCTTCAGCCACAGAGTAGTCAGTAAGTGGAATAGTTTGGGAAGCGATGTAGTGGAGGCAGGATCCATACATAGCTTTAAGCAGAGGTATGATAAAGCTCACGGCTCAGGGAGAGTGACCTAGTAGCGATCAGTGAAGAGGCGGGGCCAGGAGCTCGGACTCGACCCCCGCAACCTCAACTAGGTGAGTACAACTAGGTGAGTACACACACACACAAATACACACACACACAAACACACATACACACACACACACAAACACACACACACATACACACACACACACACACACACACAAACACACACACACACACACACACACACACACACACACAAACACACACACACACACACACACACACACACACACACACACACACACACACACATACACACACACACACACACACACACACACACACACACAAACACACACACACACACACACACACACACACACACACACACACACACACACAACACACACACACACACACACACACACACACACACACACACACACACACACACAACACACACACACACACACACACACACACACACACACACACACACACACACACACACACACACACACACACACACACACACACACACACACACACACACACACACACACACACACACACACACACACACACATACACACACACACACACACACACACACACACACACACACACACACACACACACACACACACACACACACACACACACACACACACACACACACACACACACACACACACACACACACACACACACACACACACACACACACACACACACAAACACACACACACACAAACACACACACACACACACACACACACACACACACACACACACCGAGCCAGGAGCTCGGACTCGACCCCCGCAACCTCAACTAGGTGAGTACACTCACACAAGGATGGAACCAGCAGAGGTCAGTCAGAGCAGAACAGAGCAGCAAGGGCAAGCACACACACAACTATCCTCAGAACCCCACAACCTATCACACCATCCCAACACACAATACAATCCATACCCACAGCTTCCACCCAACCCCCAACCATAGAATCCCACACTATGCTACCAGGTCTCCCACCCCCACAGGCTCCCCAAACCACAGTGTTGGAAAGGAAACTGAAGGTATGGTACACAAACGCTGATGGAATAACAAACAAGTGGGAGGAGTGGCACGAAAGAGTCAAAGAGGCATCACCAGACATCATAGCAATCACAGAAACCAAACTTACAGGTATGATAACAGATGCCATCTTCCCAACGGGATACCAGATCCTGAGGAAAGACAGAAGGAACAGGGGGGGGGAGGAGTGGCATTGCTGATCAAACACCGATGGAATTTTGATGAGCTGGAGAGAGGAGACAGCGGAGAAGAAAGTGATTGCATAGCGGGAACGCTTCACTCTGGAGGTCCCAAGGTGATAATTGCAGTGATGTATAACCCACCACAGAACAGCAGGAGGCCAAGGCAAGAGTATGACGAGAGAAATAGAGCGATGGTTGACACACTGGCTGCAGTGGCCAGAAGAGCTCATACATGTAGGGCAAAGCTCCTGATCATGGGCGACTTTAACCACAAGGAGATCGATTGGGAGAACTTGGACCCACATGGGGGCCAAGATACATGGAGGGCTAAGATGATGGAGGTGGTACTGGAAAACTTCATGTGCCAACACATAAGGGACACTACAAGAGAGAGAGGAGAGGATGAACCAGCAAGGCAGGACTTAGTATTCACCTTCAGTAGTGCAGATATCGAGGACATCACATATGAAAGACCCCTTGGGGCCAGTGACCATGTGGTTTTAAGCTTCGAATACACAGTAGAGCTACAAGTGGAGGGAGAAGCAGGAAGGCCAGGACGAATGAAGCCAAACTACAAGAAAGGGGACTACACAGGAATGAGGAACTA
>NC_091292.1:14086470-14098970 GCF_038502225.1 Cherax quadricarinatus | reverse complement strand
CCCTCCCCCAGCTGGTGCAGGCTCCACCCACCCTCCCCCAGCTGGTGTAGGATCGACCCACCCTCCCCCAACTGGTGTAGGCTCGAGCCACCCTCCCCAAGCTGGTGTAGGCTCGACCCACCCTCCCCCAGCTGGTGTAGGCTCGAGCCACCCTCCCCCAGCTTGTGTAGGTTCGACCCACCCTCCCCCAGCTTGTGTAGGCTCGACCCACCCTCCCCCAGCTGGTGTAGGCTCGACCCACCCTCCCCAGGCTGGTGTAGGCTCGACCCACCCTCCCCCAGCTGGTGTAGGCTCGACCCACCCTCCCCCAGCTTGTGTAGGTTCGAGCCACCCTCCCCCAGCTGGTGCAGGCTCGACCCACCCTCCCCAGCTGGTGTAGGCTCGACCCACCCTCCCCCAGCTGGTGTAGGCTCGACCCACCCTCCCCCAGCTGGTGTAGGCTCGACCCACCCTCCCCCAGCTGGTGTAGGCTCGACCCACCCTCCCCCATCTGGTATAGGCTCGACTCACCCTCCCCCAGCTGGTGTAGGCTCGACCCACCCTCTCCCAGCTGGTGTAGGCTCGACCCACCCTCCCCCAGCTGGTGTAGGCTCGACCCACCCTCCCCCAGCTGGTGTAGGCTCGACCCACCCTCCCCCAGCTGGTGTAGGCTCGACCCACCCTCCCCCAGCTGGTGTAGGCTCGAGCCACCCTCCCCCAGCTGGTGCAGGCTCGACCCACCCTCCCCCAGCTGGTGTAGGCTCGACCCACCCTTCCCCAGCTGGTGCAGGCTCGACCCACCCTCCCCCACCTGGTGTAGGCTCGACCCACCCTCCCCCAGCTGGTGTAGGCTCGACCCACCCTCCCCAGCTGGTGCAGGCTCGACCCACCCTCCCCCAGCTGGTGTAGGCTCGACCCACCCTCCCCCAGCTGGTGCAGGCTCGACCCACCCTCCCCCAGCTGGTGTAGGCTCGACCCACCCTCCCCCAGCTGGTGTAGGGTCGACCCACCCTCCCACAGCTGGTGCAGGCTCGACCCACCCTCCACCAGCTGGTGTAGGCTCGACCCACCCTCCCCCAGGTGGTGCAGGCTCGACCCACCCTCCCCCAGCTGGTGTAGGCTCGACCCACCCTCCCCCAGCTGTTGTAGGCTCGACCCACCCTCCCCCAGCTGGTGTAGGCTCGACCCACCCTCCCTCAGCTGGTGTAGGCTCGACCCACCCTCCCCCAGCTGGTGTAGGCTCGACCCACCCTCCCCCAGCTGGTGTAGGCTCGACCCACCCTCCCCCAGCTGGTGTAGGCTCGACCCACCCTCCCTCAGCTGGTGTAGGCTCGACCCACCCTCCCCCAGCTGGTGTAGGCTCGACCCACCCTCCCTCAGCTGGTGTAGGCTCGACCCACCCTCCCTCTGCTGGTGTAGGCTCCACCCACCCTCCCTCAGCTGGTGTAAGCTCGAGCCACCCTCCCCCAGCTGGTGTAGGCTCGACCCACCCTCCCCCAGCTGGTGTAGGCTCGACCCACCCTCCCTCAGCTGGTGTAGGCTCGAGCCACCCTCCCCCAGCTGGTGTAGGCTCGAGCCACCCTCCCCCAGCTGGTGTAGGCTCGACCCACCCTCCCCCAGCTGGTGTAGGCTCGACCCACCCTCCCTCAGCTGGTGTAGGCTCCACCCACCCTCTTTCAGCTGGTGTACGCTCGAGCCACCCTCCCCCAGCTGGTGTAGGCTCGACCCACCCTCCCCCAGCTGGTGTAGGCTCGACCCACCCTTCCTCAACTGGTGTAGGCTCGAGCCACCCTCCCCCAGCTGGTGTAGGCTCGAGCCACCCTCCCCCAGCTGGTGTAGGCTCGACCCACCCTCCCCCAGCTATTGTAGGCTCGACCCACCCTCCCTCAGCTGGTGTAGGCTCCACCCACCCTCCCTCAGCTGCTATAGGCTCGAGCCACCCTCCCCCAGCTGGTGTAGAATCGACCCACCCTCCCCCAGCTGGTGTAGGCTCGACCCACCCTCCCACAGGTGGTGTAGGCTCGAGCCACCCTCCCCCAGCCGGTGTAGGATCGACCCACCCTCCCCCAGCTGGTGTAGGCTCGAGCCACCCTCCCCCAGCTGGTGTAGGCTCGAGCCACCCTTCCCCAGCTGGTGTAGGCTCGAGCCACCCTCCCCCAGGTGGTGTAGGTTCGAGCCACCCTCCCCCAGCTGGTGTAGGCTCGAGCCACCCTCCCCCAGCTGGTGTAGGCTCGACCCACCCTCCCCCAGCTGGTGTAGGCTCGACCCACCCTCCCCCAGCTGGTGTAGGCTCGACCCACCCTCCCCCAGCTGGTGTAGGCTCGACCCACCCTCCCCCAGCTGGTGTAGGCTCCACCCACCCTCCCCCAGCTGGTGTAGGCTCCACCCACCCTCCCCCAGCTGGTGAAGGCTCGACCCACCCTCTCCCAGCCGGTGTAGGCTCGACCCACCCTTCCCCAGCTGGTGTAGGCTCGACCCACCCTCCCCCAGCTGGTGTAGGCTCGACCTACCCTCCCCCAGCTGGTGTAGGCTCGACCCACCCTCCCCCAGCTGGTGTAGGCTCCAACCACCCTCCCCCAGCTGGTGTAGGCTCCACCCACCTTCCCCCAGCTGGTGTAGGCTCGACCCACCCTCCCCCAGCTGGTGCAGGGCCGACCCACCCTCCCCCAGCTGGTGTAGGCTACACCCACCCTCCCCCAGCTGGTGTAGGCTCGACCCACCCTCCCCCAGCTGGTGTAGGCTCGACCCACCCTCCCCCAGCTGGTGTAGGCTCCACCCACCCTCCCCCAGCTGGTGTAGGCTCGACCCACCCTCCCCCAGCTGGTGTAGGCTCGACCCACCCTACCCCAGCTGGTGCAGGCTCGACCCACCCTCCCCCAGCTGGTGCAGGCTCCACCCACCTTCCCCAGCTGGTGTAGGCTCGACCCACCCTCCCCCAGCTGGTGTAGACTCGAGCCACCCTCCCCTAGCTGGTGTAGGCTCGAGCCACCCTCCCCCAGCTGGTGTAGGCTCGAGCCACCCTCCCCCAGCTGGTGTAGGCTCGACCCACCCTCCCCCAGCTGGTGTAGGCTCGACCCACCCTCCCCCAGCTGGTGTAGGCTCGACCCACCCTCCCCCAGCTGGTGTAGGCTCGACCCACCCTCCCCCAGCTGGTGTAGGCTCCACCCACCCTCCCCCAGCTGGTGAAGGGTCGACCCACCCTCCCCCAGCTGGGGCAGGCTCGACCCACCCTCCCCAGCTGGTGCAGTCTCATCCCGCCCTCCCCCAGCTGGTGTAGGCTCGACCCACCCTCCCCCAGCTGGTGTTGACTCGACCCACCCTCCCCAGCTGGTGTAGGCTCGACCCACCCTCCCCCAGCTGGCGCAGGCTCGACCCACCCTCCCCCCGCTGGCGCAGGGTCGACCCACCCTCCCACAGCTGGTGTAGGCTCGAGCCACTCTCCCCCAGCTGGTGAAGGCTCGACCCAGCCTCCCCCAGCTGGTGCAGGCTCGACCCAGCCTCCCCCAGCTGGTGTAGGCTCGACCAACTCTTCCCCAACTGGGACCGGCTTGATCCACCCTCCCCAGCTGGTGTAGGCTCGACCCACCCTCCCCCAGCTGGTTTAGGCTCGACCCACCCCCCCCCAGCTGGTGCAGGCTCGACCCACCCTCCCCCAGCTGGTGTAGGCTCGACCCACCCTCCCCCAGCTGGTGTAGGCTCGACCCACCCTCCCCCAGCTGGTGCAGGCTCGACCCACCCTCCCCCAGCTGGTGTACGCTCGACCCACCCTCCCCCAGCTGGTGTAGGGTCGACCCACCCTCCCCCAGCTGGTGCAGGCTCGACCCACCCTCCTCCAGCTGGTGTAGGCTCGACCCACCCTCCCCCAGCTGGTGCAGGCTCGACCCACCCTCCCGCAGCTGGTGTAGGCTCGACCCACCCTCCCCCAGCTGGTGTAGGCCCGACCCACCCTCCCCCAGCTGGTGTAGGCTCGACCCACCCTCCCTCAGCTGGTGTAGGCTCGACCCACCCTCCCCCAGCTGGTGTAGGCTCGACCCCCCCGCCCCCAGCTGGGGTAGGCTCGACCCACCCGCCCCCAGCTGGTGTAGGCTCGACCCACCCTCCCTCAGCTGGTGTAGGCTCGACCCACCCTCCACCAGCTGGTGTAGGCTCGACCCACCCTCCCCCAGCTGGTGTAGGCTCGACCCACCCTCCCTCAGCTGGTGTAGGCTCAACCCACCCTCCCTCTGCTGGTGTAGGCTCCACCCACCCTCCCTCAGCAGGTGTAAGCTCGAGCCACCCTCCCCCAGCTGGTGTAGGCTCGACCCACCCTCCCCCAGCTGGTGTAGGCTCGACCCACCCTCCCTCAGCTGGTGTAGGCTGGAGCCACCCTCCCCCAGCTGGTGTAGGCTCGAGCCACCCTCCCCCAGCTGGTGTAGGCTCGACCGACCCTCCCCCAGCTGGTGTAGGCTCGACCCACCCTCCCTCAGCTGGTGTAGGCTCCACCCACCCTCTTTCAGCTGGTGTACGCTCGAGCCACCCTACCCCAGCTGGTGTAGGCTCGACCCACCCTCCCCCAGCTGGTGTAGGCTCGACCCACCCTTCCTCAGCTGGTGTAGGCTCGAGCCACCCTCCCCCAGCTGGTGTAGGCTCGAGCCACCCTCTCCCAGATGGTGTAGGCTCGACCCACCCTCCCCCAGCTATTGTAGGCTCGACCCACCCTCCCTCAGCTGGTGTAGGCTCCACCCACCCTCCCTCAGTTGCTGTAGGCTCGAGCCACCCTCCCCCAGCTGGTGTAGACTCGACCCACCCTCCCCCAGCTGGTGTAGGCTCGACCCACCCTCCCTCAGCTGGTGTAGGCTCGAGCCACCCTCCCCCAGCTGGTGTAGGCTCGACCCACCCTCCCCCAGCTGGTGTAGGCTCGAGCCACCCTCCCCCAGCTGGTGTAGACTCGACCCACCCTCCCCCAGCTGGTGTAGGCTCGACCCACCCTCCCTCAGCTGGTGTAGGCTCGAGCCACCCTCCCCCAGCTGGTGTAGGCTCGAACCCTCCCCCAGCTGGTGTAGGCTCCACCCACCCTCCCTCAGTTGCTGTAGGCTCGAGCCACCCTCCCCCAGCTGGTGTAGGCTCGACCCACCCTCCCCCAGCTGGTGTAGGCTCGACCCACCCTCCCTCAGCTGGTGTAGGCTCGAGCCACCCTCCCCCAGCTGGTGTAGGCTCGAGCCACCCTCCCCCAGCTGGTGTAGGCTCGAGCCACCCTCCCCCAGGTGGTGTAGGCTCGAGCCACCCTCCCCCAGCTGGTGTAGGCTCGAGCCACCCTCCCCCAGCTGGTGTAGGCTCGACCCACCCTCCCCCAGCTGGTGTAGGCTCGACCCACCCTCCCCCAGCTGGTGTAGGCTCGACCCACCCTCCCCCAGCTGGTGTAGGCTCGACCCACCCTCACACAGCTGGTGTAGGCTCGACCCACCCTCCCCCAGCTGGTGTAAGCTCCACCCACCCTCCCCCAGCTGGTGAAGGCTCGACCCACCCTCTCCCAGCCGGTGTAGGCTCGACCCACCCTCCCCCAGCTTGTGTAGGCTCGACCCACCCTCCCCCAGCTGGTGTAGGCTCGGCCTACCCTCCCCCAGCTGGTGTAGGCTCGACCCACCCTCCCCCAGCTGGTGTAGGCTCCAACCACCCTCCCCCAGCTGGTGTAGGCTCCACCCACCTTCCCCCAGCTGGTGTAGGCTCGACCCACCCTCCCCCAGCTGCTGCAGGCCCGACCCACCCTCCCCCAGCTGGTGTAGGCTCCACCCACCCTCCCCCAGCTGGTGTAGGCTCGACCCACCCTCCCCCAGCTGGTGTAGGCTCGACCCACCCTCCCCCAGCTGGTGTAGGCTCCACCCACCCTCCCCCAGCTGGTGTAGGCTCGACCCACCCTCCCCCAGCTGGTGTAGGCTCGACCCACCCTACGCCAGCTGGTGCAGGCTCGACCCACCCTCCCCCAGCTGGTGCAGGCTCCACCCACCTTCCCCACCTGGTGTAGGCTCGACCCACCCTCCCCCAGCTGGTGTAGGCTCGAGCCACCCTCCCCCAGCTGGTGTAGGCTCGAGCCACCCTCCCCCAGCTGGTGTAGGCTCGACCCACCCTCCCCCAGCTGGTGTAGGCTCGACCCACCCTCCTCCAGCTTGTGTAGGCTCGACCCACCCTCCCCCAGCTGGTGTAGGCTCGACCCACCCTCCCCCAGCTGGTGTAGGCTCCACCCACCCTCCCCCAGCTGGTGTAGGTTCAACCCACCCTCCCCCAGCTGGGGCAGGCTCGACCCACCCTCCCCAGCTGGTGCAGTCTCGTCCCGCCCTCCCCCAGCTGGTGTAGGCTCGACCCACCCTCCCCCAGCTGGTGTTGGCTCGACCCACCCTCCCCAGCTGGTGTAGGCTCGACCCACCCTCCCCCAGCTGGCGCAGGCTCGACCCACCCTCCCCCAGCTGGCGCAGGGTTGACCCACCCTCCCACAGCTGGTGTAGGCTCGAGCCACTCTCCCCCAGCTGGTGAAGGCTCGACCCAGCCTCCCCCAGCTGGTGCAGGCTCGACCCAGCCTCCCCCAGCTGGTGTAGGCTCGACCCACCCTCCCCCAGCTGGTGTAGGCTCGACCAACTCTTCCCCAACTGGGGCCGGCTTGATCCACCCTCCCCAGCTGGTGTAGGCTTGATCCACCCTCCCCCAGCTGGTGTAGGCTCGACCCAGCCTCCCCCAGCTGGTGCAGGCTCGACCCAGCCTCCCCCAGCTGGTGCAGGCTCGACCCAGCCTCCCCCAGCTGGTGTAGGCTCTATATTGCATGTTGTACATTGTATTATGTTTATTGTATGTTGTATACTGTATATTGTGTATTGTGTACTGTATATTGTATGTTGTATACTGTATATTGTATGTTGTATACTGTATATTGTATGTTGTATACTGTATATTGTATGTTGTATACTGTATATTGTATGTTGTATACTGTATATTGTATGTTGTATACTGTATGTTGTATGTTGTATACTGTATATTGTATGTTGTATACTGTATATTGTATGTTGTATACTGTATGTTGTATGTTGTATACTGTATATTGTTTGTTGTATACTGTATATTGTATGTTGTATACTGTATATTGTATGTTGTATACTGTATGTTGTATGTTGTATACTGTATATTGTATGTTGTATACTGTATGTTGTATGTTGTATACTGTATATTGTATGTTGTATACTGTATGTTGTATACTGTATATTGTATGTTGTATACTGTATGTTGTACGTTGTATACTGTATATTGTATGTTGTATACTGTATGTTGTATGTTGTATACTGTATATTGTATGTTGTATACTGTATGTTGTATGTTGTATACTGTATATTGTATGTTGTATACTGTATATTGTATGTTGTATACTGTATATTGTATGTTGTATACTGTATATTGTATGTTGTATACTGTATGTTGTATGTTTTATACTGTATATTGTATGTTGTATACTGTATATTGTATGTTGTATACTGTATATTGTATGTTGTATACTGTATGTTGTATGTTGTATACTGTATATTGTATGTTGTATACTGTATATTGTATGTTGTATACTGTATATTGTATGTTGTATACTGTATATTGTATGTTGTATACTGTATGTTGTATGTTTTATACTGTATATTGTATGTTGTATACTGTATATTGTATGTTGTATACTGTATATTGTATGTTGTATACTGTATATTGTATGTTGTATATTGTATGTTGGATGTTTTATACTGTATATTGTATGTTGTATACTGTATATTGTGTGTTGTATACTGTATGTTGTATGTTTTATACTGTATATTGTATGTTGTATACTGTATATTGTATGTTGTATACTGTATGTTGTATGTTTTATACTGTATATTGTATTTTGTATACTGTATATTGTATGTTGTATACTGTATATTGTATGTTGTATACTGTATATTGTATGTTGTATACTGTATGTTGTATGTTTTATACTGTATATTGTATGTTGTATACTGTATATTGTATGTTGTATACTGTATGTTGTATGTTGTATACTGTATATTGTATGTTGTATACTGTATATTGTATGTTGTATACTGTATATTGTATGTTGTATACTGTATATTGTATGTTGTATACTGTATGTTGTATGTTTTATACTGTATATTGTATGTTGTATACTGTATATTGTATGTTGTATACTGTATATTGTATGTTGTATACTGTATATTGTATGTTGTATATTGTATGTTGTATACTGTATATTGTATGTTGTATACTGTATGTTGTATGTTGTATACTGTATATTGTTTGTTGTATACTGTATATTGTATGTTGTATACTGTATATTGTATGTTGTATACTGTATGTTGTATGTTGTATACTGTATATTGTATGTTGTATACTGTATGTTGTATGTTGTATACTGTATATTGTATGTTGTATACTGTATGTTGTATACTGTATATTGTATGTTGTATACTGTATGTTGTACGTTGTATACTGTATATTGTATGTTGTATACTGTATGTTGTATGTTGTATACTGTATATTGTATGTTGTATACTGTATGTTGTATGTTGTATACTGTATATTGTATGTTGTATACTGTATATTGTATGTTGTATACTGTATATTGTATGTTGTATACTGTATATTGTATGTTGTATACTGTATGTTGTATGTTTTATACTGTATATTGTATGTTGTATACTGTATATTGTATGTTGTATACTGTATATTGTATGTTGTATACTGTATGTTGTATGTTGTATACTGTATATTGTATGTTGTATACTGTATATTGTATGTTGTATACTGTATATTGTATGTTGTATACTGTATATTGTATGTTGTATACTGTATGTTGTATGTTTTATACTGTATATTGTATGTTGTATACTGTATATTGTATGTTGTATACTGTATATTGTATGTTGTATACTGTATATTGTATGTTGTATATTGTATGTTGTATGTTTTATACTGTATATTGTATGTTGTATACTGTATATTGTATGTTGTATACTGTATGTTGTATGTTTTATACTGTATATTGTATGTTGTATACTGTATATTGTATGTTGTATACTGTATGTTGTATGTTTTATACTGTATATTGTATTTTGTATACTGTATATTGTATGTTGTATACTGTATATTGTATGTTGTATACTGTATATTGTATGTTGTATACTGTATGTTGTATGTTTTATACTGTATATTGTATGTTGTATACTGTATATTGTATGTTGTATACTGTATGTTGTATGTTGTATACTGTATATTGTATGTTGTATACTGTATATTGTATGTTGTATACTGTATATTGTATGTTGTATACTGTATATTGTATGTTGTATACTGTATGTTGTATGTTTTATACTGTATATTGTATGTTGTATACTGTATATTGTATGTTGTATACTGTATATTGTATGTTGTATACTGTATATTGTATGTTGTATATTGTATGTTGTATGTTGTATACTGTATATTTTATGTTGTATACTGTATGTTGTATGTTGTATACTGTATATTGTATGTTGTATACTGTATGTTGTATGTTGTATACTGTATATTGTATGTTGTATACTGTATATTGTATGTTGTATACTGTATGTTGTATGTTGTATACTGTATATTGTATGTTGTATACTGTATGTTGTATGTTGTATACTGTATATTTTATGTTGTATACTGTATGTTGTATGTTGTATACTGTATATTGTATGTTGTATACTGTATGTTGTATGTTGTATACTGTATATTGTATGGTGTATACTGTATGTTGTATGTTGTATACTGTATCTTGTATGTTGTATACTGTATGTTGTATGTTGTATACTGTATATTGTATGTTGTATACTGTATGTTGTATGTTGTATACTGTATATTGTATGTTGTATACTGTATATTGTATGTTGTATACTGTATGTTGTATGTTGTATACTGTATATTGTATGTTGTATACTGTATGTTGTATGTTGTATACTGTATATTGTATGTTGTATACTGTATATTGTATGTTGTATACTGTATATTGTATGTTGTATACTGTATGTTGTATGTTGTATACTGTATATTGTATGTTGTATACTGTATATTGTATGTTGTATACTGTATATTGTATGTTGTATACTGTATATTGTATGTTGTATACTGTATATTGTATGTTGTATACTGTATATTGTATGTTTTATACTGTATATTGTATGTTGTATACTGTATATTGTATGTTGTATACTGTATATTGTATGTTGTATACTGTATATTGTATGTTGTATACTGTATATTGTATGTTGTATACTGTATATTGTATGTTGTATACTGTATATTGTGTGTTGTATACTGTATATTGTATGTTGTATACTGTATATTGTATGTTGTATACTGTATATTGTATGTTGTATACTGTATGTTGTATGTTGTATACTGTATATTGTATGTTGTATACTGTATATTGTATGTTGTATACTGTATATTGTATGTTGTATACTGGGTATTGTATGTTGTATTCTGTATATTGTATGTTGTATACTGTATATTGTATGTTGTATACTGTATATTGTATGTTGTATACTGTATATTGTATGTTGTATACTGTATATTGTATGTTGTATACTGTATATTGTATGTTGTATACTGTATATTGTATGTTGTATACTGTATATTGTATGTTGTATACTGTATATTGTATGTTGTATACTGTATATTGTATGTTGTATACTGTATATTGTATGTTGTATACTGTATATTGTATGTTGTATACTGTATGTTGTATGTTGTATACTGTATATTGTATGTTGTATACTGTATGTTGTATACTGTATATTGTATGTTGTATACTGTATATTGTATGTTGCATACTGTATATTGTATGTTGTATACTGTATGTTGTATACTGTATATTGTATGTTGTATACTGTATATTGTATGTTGCATACTGTATATTGTATGTTGTATACTGTATATTGTATGTTGTATACTGTATATTGTATGTTGTATACTGTATGTTGTATGTTGTATACTGTATATTGTATGTTGTATACTGTATATTGTATGTTGTATACTGTATGTTGTATGTTGTATACTGTATATTGTATGTTGTATACTGTATGTTGTATGTTGTATACTGTATATTGTATGTTGTATACTGTATATTGTATGTTGTATACTGTATGTTGTATGTTGTATACTGTATGTTGTATGTTGTATACTGTATATTTTTTGTTGTATACTGTATGTTGTATGTTGTATACTGTATATTGTATGTTGTATACTGTATATTGTATGTTGTATACTGTATATTGTATGTTGTATACTGTATATTGTATGTTGTATACTGTATATTGTATGTTGTATACTGTATATTGTATGTTGTATACTGTATATTGTATGTTGTATACTGTATGTTGTATGTTGTATACTGTATATTGTTTGTTGTATACTGTATGTTGTATGTTGTATACTGTATATTGTTTGTTGTATACTGTATGTTGTATGTTGTATACTGTATATTGTTTGTTGTATACTGTATGTTGTATGTTGTATACTGTATATTGTTTGTTGTATACTGTATGTTGTATGTTGTATACTGTATATTGTTTGTTGTATACTGTATATTGTATGTTGTATACTGTATATTGTTTGTTGTATACTGTATGTTGTATGTTGTATACTGTATATTGTTTGTTGTATAGTGTATATTGTATGTTGTATACTGTATATTGTTTGTTGTATACTGTATGTTGTATGTTGTATACTGTATATTGTTTGTTGTATAGTGTATATCATGTTCCAGGAATGAACATTGATGACGGAACTTGATTTTACACCAAAATATTGATGGAATTATATTACCGCAACCCCCCCCCCCTGCACGCACTGAGGAGCTGTGACTCGACCCCTGCAACCCCAAATAAGTGAATACACAGGAGAGAGAGAGAGAGAGAGAGAGAGAGAGAGAGAGAGAGAGGTGCCTTTAGAGACAACAAGTGGCAGAAACTTGGTGAGAGTGCCTCAGGAAGAGGAAGAATGAGAGGGGGAAAGTGAGGGAGGAAATATTCTGTGGTGAAGGTGATGGAGGCGGCGACATGTCTGACCCTGAATAAGATGGAAATTATGAGGGAGACGTGAGTTTTAGGGAGGGAGGGAGGGAGGGAGGGAGGGAGGGAGGGAGGGAGGGAAGGAGGGAGGGAGGTAAGTTGGTCAGGCGATAAAGGAGAAAAAGAATAGAGGGAAGAAAGGGAGAAAATGGAGTTTAGAAAGAGAAAGAGGTGGTTTAGAAAGAAGAGACAGGGAAAGAAAGGTTTAGAATAAAGAGAAAGAAAGGGAGAGAAAGAAAAAAATAATAGAATGATTTAGATAAGGAAGGAGAGGGAGGTGAGGTAGGGAGGCAGGAGCCCCCCCATACACATAGGGCCAGGAGCTGTGAATCGACCCTTGCAACCACAAATAGGTGAGTACACGCACCGACTCATCAGCAAACAATCATTATATTCCGAGGATGCTCTAAACCCGCAAGAGTCGCGCAA
>NC_091292.1:14070566-14086370 GCF_038502225.1 Cherax quadricarinatus | reverse complement strand
TTGAATGCATTCTTGAAATCTAATTTTACCACTGCATTGTCCTCAGGCAGGTTGTTGATATACGCCCTTGTTGCATGAACCGCTGCTTCACTTCCTTGAGAGACCCCAAAGCCAAGCTGGTTTGGTTGAAGCATCATGGCTGCCTGTGCACGAATACTTCGGACAGCAGCTTTGGATACGAGGCAGCGTAACGTGTTGCCTACTGCAATTGGCCGAATTCCTCCATCCTTCTTTTTAAGTGCACAAAGTTTTGCACCAAAAAAGAAAGGTCTAATTTTATCTTTTATATGATAATATGTTAAGAATAATTTTAATACAACAATATAACGATTACTGATAGGTAAAGAATAACTAATTAAAATGTTCGTGAACACCAATCCAACTCTATCGTATATGAATTAATTAATAAAAACACAGAAACAGGTAATCCAGCCAGACCAGTTGTCAGCGCCACAGGTTCCGTCTGCTATAAGTTATCTAAATGCCTATTAGATATGTTGAGCCCAGTTGTTGGAAAAATTCTAAGTTTAATGTTAAAAATAATATAGATTTAGTTGATAAATTAAGCTCCATGGCTGATTTAAATTATTTTAACATGGTTAGTTTTGATGTTACTTCTTGTTTAGAAAAGTTCCAGTTGATGATTTATTAAGTTTCTTATCTGAAGAACTTATTAATTACGATTTACCGTTGCCAGTTCCTACTGTCACTAAAACTTGTTGATGAAAAGTTTGTGTTTGATGACGAGTTTTACACTCAGAAGTTTGGTATGGTAATGGGAAATCCTCTCTCACCCGTCCTTAGTAATTTATATATGGAATATTTTGAAACAAGATTACTTAACAATATTCTTCCCAATAGAGCTAAGTGGTATAGATATGTTGATGATATTTTATGTCTTATGCCTAAGAATATAGATATAAACCATTTCCTTGTTAAATTAGTCTAGCTCATTCCATATATATTACTGTTGAGTTTGAACAAAATAACTTATTGCCTTTTCTAGATGTTTTAACTGTTAAGGGTAATCATGATTTTAAATTTAAAATTTACAGAAAACCAACAAATAACTGTTCTTATGTACAGTGTTATTCTTCACATCACGATAAAGTTAAACTGTCTGTATCCACATCAATGTTTCTGAGAGTTTTGTGTATTTGCATCTCAGAGTTCAGAGATGAAGAAATCTTCAAGATTTATGAAATATCTAATAATCTAAAATACCCAAAACACTTAACTGATAAATCTTTTAAAATTGGTAGAAATACTTTTTACAATTCAGAAAACGACAAACAATTATTTTTTTTAACTAGAAATATGTTGGTTCTCCTTTACCATGAAAACTTTCTTCATATATCCTCTCTACTAAAGAATTTTAATATCAAAGTTGTATTTAAAAATCTTGATACGGTAAAAAAAAAAAAAAACTTTTCATTAAAAGTTCCTCACAAAATACTGACGGTTGTGTTTACAAGATTCCTTGTATAACATGTGCTAAAGTTTATTAAGGTCAAACTGGGAAAAAGTCTTGAACTTAGATTACAACAACATAAATATAGTATTAGAAGTGGACAAGTCTAATGATCTGTTTATTCATGTGAGAGTTTTTAACCATTCAGTTGATTTTCAAAAAGGTCGGAAAAGATACATCAAGCAGGTTTGTGGTCGAGAGAAATATAACAGAATTAAGTTTCATTAAAAATAATTTTGAAATTAATGTGAATATTGTTTTAGGATTATACAAATTGGATTCATTTATAACACAATTAATAAAATTTGGGAAGAATTTAATTATGATATATTCGACAAATTAAAATCTTGCAGCTCGGGTAGAATATAAGCTGTGTTTGGCAGGTCCTTGACTACCTACATCATCATGGAAAAAGGTCAGGTGTTGTAAGTTGACTGCGAGGTGTAGTCTCGTACTTATATCCTTTTCTGATGATCTTTTATTTTTACAGTTCCTTGATAATATGAGATTTTCACTGTTTTTCCACAGTGGTTGTTCTGCATATATATATATGCAGAACAACCATATATATATATATATATATATATATATATATATATATATATATATATATATATATATATATATATATATATATATATATATATATATATATACATACATATATATATATATATATATATATATATATATATATATATATATATATATATATATATATATATATATATATATATATATATATATATATATATACTCCCCAGCCTTCAGCAGTCCGAAATTCAAAGAATATGACACTCTCATTAAGACCATGCTAGAGAGTGTATTGAATCTTTCCCTGGAAGATGGACAGTGGTTGCAAGCCTCACTTCCGGTCAGGCTTGGAGGGCTAGGAGTACGCAGATCCTCCCAGATTGCTCTACCAGCTTTCCTATTCTCTCCCGTAGCATCAAACGAGTTAATAAGACAAATTCTTCCTGATAACCTCAGTGACTCAGCAGGAATACAGGACCCTAACTATGCCAGTGCTATCAATGAATGGGAGACTCTTGCTGCACCAGCACCAAACCCTAGTGCAGCACTCGCTCACAAACAGTCAAGCTGGGATGGCCCGATCATTGAAAAGGTGCTTGCCACATGCTCAGAGATGTAACATCAGACAGGGAGACTGCCCGTCTCCAGGCTGTGAGCGCACTCACTCCGGGGACTTCCTCCAAACAGTTCCCATATCGGCAATGGGAACGCGCCTCGACCCTAAGACCCTACGTATTGCAGTGGCTCTGCGCCTTGCTGCCCCAATTCACACGGAATATATGTGTATTTGCGGCGAAGCGCAAGTCGACCAATATGGTCTACATGGTCTTAACTGTTCCAAAACCAATATGGTCTACATGGTCTTAACTGTTCCAAAACCAATATGGTCTACATGGTCTTAACTGTTCCAAAACCAAGGGCTGGCAGGCAAGACACAATGAGGTCAACGACATCATAAAGAGAACCCTTGCTACAGCTAGATGCCCAACCGAGAGGGAGCCCCGATCACTAGCAGCCAACAATACCCACAACCCAGCAAACCGCCCCGATGGGCTCACCATCTATCCTTGGAAAAATGGCAAGCTCTTAGCATGGGAGTATACCTGTGTGTCCTCACTGGCCGACACCTATATCCATCACAGTGTCGGGCGACAGGGAGGAGCTGCTGACCACATGGACTTGTACAAGATCAGCAAGTACAGGGACATAAGCCAACAGTATCAATTTGTTCCAGTGGGATCAGAGACCTTGGAATCATGGGGAAAAAATGCCACACGTTTCCTTAAAGAATTGGGTTCCAGACTCATCGACACCACCATGGACCCAAGGGCAGCCACTTTCATGTTCCAGCGCCTCAGCGTGGCCATCCAGAGGGGAAATTCTTGCTGCATACTTGTCTCGCGTCCAGCTTCGGAGGAGCTGGAGGAAATCCATAATTTTTAACATATTGTACCATTGTATTCATGTTTGTGTTTTCTGAAAATATATTCTGTCTATTAATAAATTTTCCCATAGAATTTAAAATATAGGGGGTGGTAGGAGAAGAAAATATTCAAGCAGCTCTAGAGAACCTTGAGCTTTCCCTGAGGTACGTTTATTGTCTTCTCTGAGGATGAGGGTCCCCAGTCCAGCTATAGAGGTGGTACTTTCCTCTCTCTCTCTCTCTCTCTCTCTCTCTCTCTCTCGCTATGTATATATATATATATATATATATATATATATATATATATATATATATATATATATATATATATATATATATATATATATATATATATATATATATATATATATATATATATGGTGGATGAATTTGGTAGGGTGTGCAAAAGAAGAAAATTGAAAGTGAATACAGGAAAGAGTAAGGTTATGAGGATAACAAAAGATTAGGTGATGAAAGATTGGATATCAGATTGGAGGGAGAGAGTATGGAGGAGGTGAATGTATTCCGAAATCTGGGAGTGGACGTGTCAGCGGATGGGTCTATGAAAGATGAGGTGAATCATAGAATTGATGAGGGGAAAAGGGTGAGTGGTGCACTTAGGAGTCTGTGGAGACAAAGAACTTTGTCCTTGGAGGCAAAGAGAGGAATGTATGAGAGTATAGTTTTACCAACGCTCTTATATGGGTGTGAAGCATGGGTGATGAATGTTGCAGCGAGGAGAAGGCTGGAGGCAGTGGAGATGTCATGTCTGAGGGCAATGTGTGGTGTGAATATAATGCAGAGAATTTGTAGTTTGGAAGTTAGGAGGGGGTGCGGGATTACCAAAACTGTTGTCCAGAGGGCTGAGGAAGGGTTGTTGAGGTGGTTCGGACATGTGGAGAGAATGGAGCGAAACAGAATAACTTCAAGAGTGTATCAGTCTGTAGTGGTAGGAAGGCGGGGTAGGGGGCGGCCTAGGAAAGGTTGGAGGGAGGGGGTAAAGGAGGTTTTGTGTGCGAGGGGCTTGGACTTCCAGCAGGCATGCGTGAGCGTGTTTGATAGGAGTGAATGGAGACAAATGGTTTTTAATACTTGACGTGCTGTTGGAGTGTGAGCAAAGTAACATTTATGAAGGGGTTCAGGGAAACCGGCAGGCCGGACTTGAGTCCTGGAGATGGGAAGTACAGTGCCTGCACTCTGAAGGAGGGGTGTTAATGTTGCAGTTTAAAAACTGTAGTGTAAAGCACCCTTCTGGCAAGACAGTGATGGAGTGAATGATGGTGAAAGTTTTTCTTTTTCGGGCCACCCTGCCTGGGTGGGAATCGGCCGGTGTGATAAATATATATATATATATATATATATATATATATATATATATATATATATATATATATATATATATATATATATATATATATATATATATATATATATATATATATATATATATATATATATATATATATATATATATATATACATACATATATAAAGTAATAGACTTGTTTACGCCCTGGAGGAAAAATGCACATAATGCGAAGGTGAGAGGAAAGCGTGTCATGAATTATGAACAACGGGAGAGTCTTACTTTACTCCTTAGTGTAATGATTCCTTCATAAATTGTCATTTACGCTCAGGGGAAGTGTTGCACTTTGTTTAACTTTTGTGTGATGGAGAGTGAGGGAGGGAGAGTGAGGGAGGGAGAGGGAGGGAGGGAGAGTGAGGGAGGGAGAGTGAGGGAGGGAGAGTGAGGGAGGGAGAGTGAGGGAGGGAGAGTGAGGGAGGGAGAATGAGGGAGGGAGAGTGAGGGAGGGAGAGTGAGGGAGGGAGAGTGAGGGAGGGTGAGGGAGGGAGAGTGAGGGAGGGAGAGGGAGAGGGAGAGAGAAAGAGAGTCTACCTAATTGTATTCTACCTGGAGGATATTCCGGGGATCAACGTCGACTCGGCCCGGTCCATGACCAGGCCTCCCGGTGGATCAGGGCCTGATCAACCAGGCTGTTACTGCTGGCTGCACATAGTCCAACATACGAACCACAGCCCTGTTGATCCGGCACGATACTACATGTGGGTCTTTCCCTCGCTTTTGACATATGAAAGGAAATATTTCGAATTTCTTTCAATTTCACTAATCGTTTATCTCCTTCTGTTTCTCCTGGATGCTGTACGAGTCCTTTAACTTTAGCTCAACATTTTCCACTTCCCTGGTTAGCGTTTACTTCCGTGTATCAGATCATCTAGCATTCTTGAGGAACTCACTTATTCTTCGCCTTCTCCAATGATTCTTCTTTCTCCCTCTCACTCTGTCTCTCTCTCTGTCTGTCTGTCTGTCTCTCTCTCTCTCTCTCTGTCTGTCTCTCTCTCTCTCTCTCTCTCTCTCTCTCTCTCTCTCTCTCTCTCTCTCTCCAGTTTACTTCTTCTCTTCTTTTTTCTTAGAGGAATATACCTTGAACATACTTCAGCTACCGGGAAGTTGATCTTTTCAAGGCACTGGTTAAGGTCTATGTTATTTAAGATATCTTTACAACATGCTTCATTTAGGACATTGTTCACCTGGTCCCAGTTGATGTTCTTGTTGTTGAAGTTGTACTTGGTGAAGACACCCTCGTAGCTGTATGCATTTTGCTGGTCAGGACTCCCGTACATGTAAGTCTGGACCTCGATTAGATTATGATTATTATTTGTGAAAATAAGGTCAAGTGTTCTCCAGTCTTGTTGGCTCCACTATCTTCTGACTTAAGGTGTGTTTACTGCACAGACCAGCAACTCATGTGTGTGTGATTTTTCATCTGCGCTGCCTCTAGAGATTACTTTTTGCTAGAACATTATTTGCTACATTCTTCCATTTTTGTATGTTTAAGATTGAAATCACCAAGCAGCAAAATGTTTGAGGATAGAGCTGGAAGGTTTTCCAGACAGTAATCAATTTTCAGTAGCTGTTCCTTGAACTGTTGTGAGGTTGCATCTGGTGGTTTATATACAACCACGATGACTAGGTTTTGGTTCTCGATCTTTATTATTAGAACTTCAACTCTATCATTTGTGGTGTTCAGCATCTCCGTGCAGATGAGCGACTCTGACACACAGGTCAACCTCCCCTTGTTGCCTGTTCTTTCTGTCGCCTCTTAAAAGGTTGCATCCATTTATCCACATTTCGTTATCAAAGCCATGTCTTGTGTGAGTCTCTGTGAACGCTACAAACATCGCATTTGACTCCTCCAGAAGTCCACTGATAAAAGGTATTTTGTTGTTGGTGGATGGTTTAAGGTCCTGTATATTAGCAAATATAAACGAGGTCGTATTGTGTGTTTGTTGGGAGGATCTTGTTGTTGGCATCAGTAGCTGTGGTTCTGGAGGGCCATGGGGGGGGGGGAGTCACTGGCTGTGCCTCCAGGTGGTTCACTATTTTTATTTCCTTCCATTTTCTTTCTTCGTTTCCTACCACGAAAAAAAAAGAATTTTAATATTACCATTACTTTACTAGTAATATATTATTATTAATAATAATGATAAAAATAATAATAATCATAACGATGAAGATAATAATAATAATAATAATAATAATAATAATAATAATAATAATAATAATAATAATAATAATAATAATAACAATAATAATAATAATAATAACAATAATAATAATAATAATAATAATAATAATAATAATAATAACAATAATAATAATAACAAAAATAATAATAATAATAATAATAATAATAATAATAATAATAATAATAATAATAATAACAATAATAATAATAATGATGAAGATAATAATAATAATAAATATAATAATAATAATAAATATAATAATAATAATGATTAATAATAATAATAATAATAATAATAATAATAATAATAATGAAGATAATAAATATAATAATAATAATAATACTACTACTACTACTAATAATAATAATAATAGTAATAAAAAAATAATAATAACAGAGACCTTTCATGTCCAGCTAAAAAAACTGAATTGAAATTGAAATTCAACCTGAATTTTTGAGTTGAATTTCCTAAAAACGTATATGTTAACAAATATAAAATTTATATCTATAATATTGTTTCCTCTCTCTCTCTCTCTACATATATATATACATATATATCTTTTTCAAAACCAGGCCGCTAAAAAAACGATGACGTCAACACCGGCCGGGAAAGTTTATATATATATAATAAAAAATGAAAAAAAAAAAAAGGTCTGGCAGCGTCAGCGACAACACTTTGTTTTTCAGCTCTATGACTGGATAAGATTTTGTGACGTCACGTCAAGCCCCAGTGACGTCACGAATTTCTTGTCCTGCGACCTGTGATTGGATAAGTTTCCATAAGGTCACGTTAGATCGCCTTGGCGTCACGAATTTCTTGCCCGGTCATTGGTTATGATTGTGACGTCACATCCAATCTCCATGACGTCACAAATTCCTTGCTCTGCGATTGGATAATAGTTTGTGACGTCACATCCAATCACTATGACGTCATAAATTCCCTGCTCAACGTTACAGTTGCAGCTACTGAGAGAACAGTTGCAGCTACTGAGAGAACAGTTGCAGCTAATGAGAGAACAGTTGCAGCTACTGAGAGAACAGTTGCAGCTACTGAGAGAACAGTTGCAGCTACTGAGAGAATAGTTGCAGCTACTGAGAGAACAGTTGCAGCTACTGAGAAAACAGTTGCAGCTACTGAGAAAACAGTTGCAGCTACTGAGAGAACAGATACAGCTACTGAGAGAACAGTTGCAGCTACTGAGAGAACAGTTGCAGCTACTGAGAAAAGTTGTAGCTGCTGAGAGAACAGTTGCAGCTACTGAGAAAAAGTTGCAGCTACTGAGAGAACAGTTGCAGCTACTGAGAGAACAGTTGCAGCTACTGAGAAAAGTTGCAGCTGCTGAGAGAACAGTTGCAGCTACTGAGAAAAGTTGCAGCTGCTGAGAGAACTGTTGCAGCTACTGAGAGAACAGTTGCAGCTACTGAGAAAAGTTGCAGCTGCTTAGAGAACAGTTGCAGCTACTGAGAGAACAGTTGCAGCTACTGAGAGAACAGTTGCAGGTACTGAGAAAACAGTTGCAGCTACTGAGAAAAAGTTGCAGCTACTGAGAGAACAGTTGCAGCTACTGAGAGAACAGTTGCAGCTACTGAGAGAACAGATGCAGCTACTGAGAGAGCAGTTGCAGCTACTGAGAGAACAGTTGCAGCTACTGAGAGAACAGTTGCAGCTACTGAGAGAACAGTTGCAGCTACTGAGAGAACAGATGCAGCTACTGTGAGAACAGTTGCAGCTACTGAGAGAACAGATGCAGCTACTGTGAGAACAGTTGCAACTACTGAGAGAACAGATGCAGCTACTGAGAGAGCAGTTGCAGCTACTGAGAGAACAGTTGCAGCTACTGAGAGAACAGTTGCAGCTACTGAGAGAACAGTTGCAGCTACTGAGAGAACAGATGCAGCTACTGTGAGAACAGTTGCAGCTACTGAGAGAACAGATGCAGCTACTGTGAGAACAGTTGCAGCTACTGAGAGAACAGATGCAGCTACTGAGAGAGCAGTTGCAGCTACTGAGAGAACAGTTGCAGCTACTGAGAGAACAGTTGCAGCTGCTGAGAGAACAGTTGCAGCTGCTGAGAGAACAGTTGCAGCTACTGAGAAAACAGTTGCAGCTGCTGAGAGTACAGTTGCAGCTACTGAGAGAACAGTTGCAGTTACTGAGAAAACAGTTGCAGCTACTGAGAAAACAGCTGCAGCTACTGAGAGAACAGTTGCAGTTACTGAGAAAACAGCTGCAACTACTGAGAGAACAGTTGCAGTTACTGAGAAAACAGTTGCAGCTACTGAGAAAACAGCTGCAGCTACTGAGAGAACAGATGCAGCTACTGTGAGAACAGTTGCAGCTACTGAGAGAACAGATGCAGCTACTGTGAGAACAGTTGCAGCTACTGAGAGAACAGATGCAGCTACTGAGAGAGCAGTTGCAGCTACTGAGAGAACAGTTGCAGCTACTGAGAGAACAGTTGCAGCTACTGAGAGAACAGTTGCAGCTACTGAGAGAACAGATGCAGCTACTGTGAGAACAGTTGCAGCTACTGAGAGAACAGATGCAGCTACTGTGAGAACAGTTGCAGCTACTGAGAGAACAGATGCAGCTACTGAGAGAGCAGTTGCAGCTACTGAGAGAACAGTTGCAGCTACTGAGAGAACAGTTGCAGCTGCTGAGAGAACAGTTGCAGCTGCTGAGAGAACAGTTGCAGCTACTGAGAAAACAGTTGCAGCTGCTGAGAGTACAGTTGCAGCTACTGAGAGAACAGTTGCAGTTACTGAGAAAACAGTTGCAGCTACTGAGAAAACAGCTGCAGCTACTGAGAGAACAGTTGCAGTTACTGAGAAAACAGCTGCAACTACTGAGAGAACAGTTGCAGTTACTGAGAAAACAGTTGCAGCTACTGAGAAAACAGTTGCAGCTACTGAGAGAACAGATGAAGCTACTGAGAGAACAGTTACAGCTACTGAGAAAACAGTTGCATCTGCTGAGAGAACAGTTACAGCTATTGAGAGAACAGTTGCAGCTACTGAGAGAACAGTTGCAGCTACTGAGAAAACAGTTGCAGCTACTGAGAGAACAGATGCAGCTACTGAGAGAACAGTTGCAGCTACTGAGAGAACAGTTGCAGCTACTGAGAAAACAGTTGCAGCTACTGAGAGAACAGATGCAGCTACTGAGAGAACAGATGCAGCTACTCAGAGAACAGTTGCAGCTACTGAGAAAACAGTTGCAGCTACTGAGAGAACAGATGCAGCTACTGAGAGAACAGTTGCAGCTACTGAGAAAAGTTGTAGCTAAAGAGAGAACAGTGGCAGATACAGAGAGAACAGTTGCAGCTACTGAGAGAACAGTTGCAGCTACTGAGAGAACAGTTACAGCTACTGAGAGAACAGTTGTAGCTAAAGAGAGAACAGTGGCAGCTACTGAGAGAACAGTTACAGCTACTGAGAGAACAGTTACAGCTACTGAGAGAACAGTTGCAGCTACTGAGAAAAGTTGTAGCTAAAGAGAGAACAGTGGCAGCTACTGAGAGAACAGTTACAGCTACTGAGAGAACAGTTGCAGCTACTGAGAGAACAGTTGCAGCTACTGAGAGAACAGTTGCAGCTACTGAGAGAACAGTTACAGCTACTGAGAGAACAGTTGCAGCTACTGAGAGAACAGTTACAGCTACTGAGAGAACAGTTGCAGCTACTGAGAGAACAGTTGCAGCTACTGAGAGAACAGTTACAGCTACTGAGAGAACAGTTGCAGCTACTGAGAGAACAGTTGCAGCTACTGAGAGAACAGTTACAGCTACTGAGAGAACAGTTGCAGCTACTGAGAGAACAGTTACAGCTACTGAGAGAACAGTTGCAGCTACTGAGAGAACAGTTGCAGCTACTGAGAGAACAGTTGCAGCTACTGAGAGAACAGTTGCAGCTACTGAGAGAACAGTTACAGCTACTGAGAGAACAGTTGCAGCTACTGAGAAAAGTTGTAGCTAAAGAGAGAACAGTGGCAGCTACTGAGAGAACAGTTACAGCTACTGAGAGAACAGTTACAGCTACTGAGAGAACAGTTGCAGCTACTGAGAGAACAGTTGCAGCTACTGAGAGAACAGTTGCAGCTACTGAGAAAACAGTTGCAGCTACTGAGAAAAGTTGTAGCTAAAGAGAGAACAGTTACAGCTACTGAGAGAACAGTTACAGCTACTGAGAGAACAGTTACAGCTACTGAGAGAACAGTTGCAGCTACTGAGAAAAGTTGTAGCTAAAGAGAGAACAGTTACAGCTACTGAGAGAACAGTTACAGCTACTGAGAGAACAGTTACAGCTACTGAGAGAACAGTTACAGCTACTGAGAGAACAGTTGCAGCTACTGAGAAAAGTTGTAGCTAAAGAGAGAACAGTGGCAGCTACTGAGAGAACAGTTACAGCTACTGAGAGAACAGTTACAGCTACTGAGAGAACAGTTGCAGCTACTGAGAGAACAGTTGCAGCTACTGAGAGAACAGTTGCAGCTACTGAGAAAACAGTTGCAGCTACTGAGGGAACAGTTGTGGCTACTGAGAGAACAGTTGCAGCTACAGAGAGAACAGTTGCAGCTACTGAGAGAACAGTTGTAGCTACTGAGAGAACAGTTGTGGCTACTGAGAGAACAGTTGCAGCTACTGAGAAAACAGTTGCAGCTATTGAGAGAACAGTTGCAGCTACTGAGAGAACAGTTGCAGCTACTGATAGAACAGTTGTAGCTACTGAGAGAACAGTTGCAGATACAGAGACAACAGTTGCAGCTACTGAGAGAACAGTTGTAGCTACTGAGAGAACAGTTGCAGCTACTGAGAGAACAGTTACAGCTACAGAGAGAACAGTTGCAGCTACTGAGAGAACAGTTGTAGCTACTGAGAGAACAGTTGTAGCTACTGTTCGTTGCAGTGTGTGTGTGTGTGTGTGTGTGTGTGTGAATGTACTACTCACCTAGTTGAGGTTGCGGGGGTCGAGTCCGAGCTCCTGGCCCCGCCTCTTCACTGATCGCTACTAGGTCACTCTCCCTAAGCCGTGAGCTTTATCATACCTCTGCTTAAAGCTATGTATGGATCCTGCCTCCACTACATCGCTTCCCAAACTATTCCACTTACTGACTACTCTGTGGCTGAAGAAATACTTCCTAACATCCCTGTGATTCATCTGTGTCTTCAGCTTCCAACTGTGTCCCCTTGTTACTGTGTCCAATCTCTGGAACATCCTGTCTTTGTCCACCTTGTCAATTCCTCTCAGTATTTTGTATGTCGTTATCATGTCCCCCCTATCCCTCCTGTCCTCCAGTGTCGTCAGGTTGATTTCCCTTAACCTCTCCTCGTAGGACATACCTCTTAGCTCTGGGACTAGTCTTGTTGCAAACCTTTGCACTTTCTCTAGTTTCTTCACGTGCTTGGCTAGGTGTGGGTTCCAAACTGGTGCCGCATACTCCAATATGGGCCTAACATACACGGTGTACAGGGTCCTGAATGATTCCTTATTAAGATGTCGGAATGCTGTTCTGAGGTTTGCTAGGCGCCCATATGCTGCAGCAGTTATTTGGTTGATGTGCGCTTCAGGAGATGTGCCTGGTGTTATACTCACCGCAAGATCTTTTTCCTTGAGTGAGGTTTGTAGTCTCTGACCCCCTAGACTGTACTCCGTCTGCGGCCTTCTTTGCCCTTCCCCAATCTTCATGACTTTGCATTTGGTGGGATTGAACTCCAGGAGCCAATTGCTGGACCAGGTCTGCAGCCTGTCTAGATCCCTTTGTAGTTCTGCCTGGTCTTCGATCGAGTGAATTCTTCTCATCAACTTCACGTCATCTGCAAACAGGGACACCTCAGAGTCTATTCCTTCCGTCATGTCGTTCACAAATACCAGAAACAGCACTGGTCCTAGGACTGACCCCTGCGGGACCCCGCTGGTCACAGGTGCCCACTCTGACACCTCGCCACCTACCATGAGTCGCTGCTGTCTTCCTGACAAGTATTCCCTGATCCATTGTAGTGCCTTCCCTGTTATCCCTGCTTGGTCCTCCAGTTTTTGCACCAATCTCTTGTGTGGAACTGTGTCAAACGCCTTCTTGCAGTCCAAGAAAATGCAATCCACCCACCCCTCTCTCTCTTGTCTTACTGCTGTCACCATGTCATAGAACTCCAGTAGGTTTGTGACACAGGATTTCCCGTCCCTGAAACCATGTTGGCTGCTGTTGATGAGATCATTCCTTTCTAGGTGTTCCACCACTCTTCTCCTGATAATCTTCTCCATGATTTTGCATACTATACATGTCAGTGACACTGGTCTGTAGTTTAATGCTTCATGTCTGTCTCCTTTTTTAAAGATTGGGACTACATTTGCTGTCTTCCATGCCTCAGGCAATCTCCCTGTTTCGATAGATGTATTGAATATTGTTGTTAGGGGTACACATAGCGCCTCTGCTCCCTCTCTCAATTCCCATGGGGAGATGTTATCTGGCCCCATTGCCTTTGAGGTGTCTAGCTCACTCAGAAGCCTCTTCACTTCTTCCTCGGTTGTGTGCACTGTGTCCAGCACTTGGTGGTGTGCCCCACCTCTCCGTCTTTCTGGAGTCCCTTCTGTCTCCTCTGTGAACACTTCTTTGAATCTCTTGTTGAGTTCTTCACATACTTCACGGTCATTTCTTGTTGTCTCTCCTCCTTCCTTCCTTAGCCTGATTACCTGGTCCTTGACTGTTGTTTTCCTCCTGATGTGGCTGTACAACAGTTTCGGGTCAGATTTGGCTTTCGCTGCTATGTCATTTTCATATTGTCTTTGGGCCTCCCTTCTTATCTGTGCATATTCGTTTCTGGCTCTACGACTGTTCTCCTTATTCTCCTGGGTCCTTTGCCTTCTATATTTCTTCCATTCCCTAGCACACTTGGTTTTTGCCTCCCTGCACCTTTGGGTAAACCATGGGCTCATCCTGGCTTTTTCATTAATCCTGTTACCCTTGGGTACAAACCTCTCCTCAGCCTCCTTGCATTTTGTTGCTACATATTCCATCATCTCATTAACTGGCTTCCCTGCCAGTTCTCTGTCCCACTGAACCCCGTTCAGGTAGTTCCTCATTCCTGTGTAGTCCCCTTTCTTGTAGTTTGGCTTCATTCGTCCTGGCCTTCCTGCTTCTCCCTCCACTTGTAGCTCTACTGTGTATTCGAAGCTTAAAACCACATGGTCACTGGCCCCAAGGGGTCTTTCATATGTGATGTCCTCGATATCTGCACTACTCAAGGTGAATACTAAGTCCAGCCTTGCTGGTTCATCCTCTCCTCTCTCTCTTGTAGTGTCCCTTACGTGTTGGCACATGAAGTTTTCCAGTACCACCTCCATCATCTTAGCCCTCCATGTATCTTGGCCCCCATGTGGGTCCAAGTTCTCCCAACCGATCTCCTTGTGGTTAAAGTCACCCATGATCAGGAACTTTGCCCTGTATGCATCAGCTCTTCTGGCCACTCTAGCCAGTGTGTCAACCATCGCTCTATTGCTCTCGTCGTACTCTTGCCTTGGCCTCTTGATGTTCTGTGGTGGGTTATACATCACTGCTATTACCACCTTGGGACCTCCAGAGTGAAGTGTTCCCACTATGTAATCACTTTCTTCTCCGCTGTCTCCTCTCTCCAGCTCATCAAAATTCCAGCGATTTTTGATCAGCAACGCCACTCCTCCACCCCCCCTGTTCCCTCTGTCTTTCCTCAGGATTTGGTATCCCGTTGGAAAGATGGCATCTGTTATCATACCTGTATGCTTGGTTTCTGTGAGAGCTATGATGTCCGGTGATGCTTCTTTGACTCTTTCATGCCACTCCTCCCACTAATTTGTTATTCCATCAGCGTTTGTGTACCATACCTTCAGTTTCCTTTCCAACACTGTGGTTTGGGGGGCCTGTGAGGGTGGGAGACCTGGTGGCATACTGTGGGATTCTATAGCTCGGTGTTGGGTGGAGGCTGTGGGTATGGATTGTAGTGTGTGTTGGGATGGTGTGATAGGTTGTATGGTTCTGAGAGTAGTTGTGTGTGTGCTTGCCCTTGCTGTTCTGTTCTGCTCTGACTGACCTCTGCTGGTTCCCTCCTTGTCTCTTTTCCTAGCTCCTTTCGCTTTTTTGTCCTCTCCCTCAGCTGCTGTCGTTCTGATTTTGTTCTGTCTCTGTCTAGGAACACCCTCTTGTACTCTTCCGAGTATTTCAATCGTGGTTTCTCTTGGAGGATCCTGTTCCGCACTGTTTCCGTCCTGAGAATCAGCTTGATTGGTCGGTTTCTCCCCTTCGAGTACCCCCCTATTCTCTGAAAATTTACAATCTCGTCCATCTCTTCACTTATTTCCGTGATGATTTTCTCAATCTCCTTTCTTTCTTCCTGCTGCCTTTCAGTGTGTGTCCTTTCCTCTCTCTCCTGAAGCCCATGGATAAACACTGATTTTGCCCTTTCTTCCTCCCATTGCCTCACCCTCTGTGACTCTGGATCCTGCCTGTATGTGGTCAGTTTCTCCCTTGATTTTTCCAGTGGCTCTTGATAGCCTTGTTGTGCCTCAGCATTTGACCTATCACCCTCTCCATCTGCAACCAGCTGATCTTCCCTTTCACTCCTTGGTCCTCCTTGGCAGACTGATGTGACCTTAGCATAATTCATAATTCCTTCCTTCCTGTTCGGCCTCGCAGCTTCATATGCTGTGTCTTCTCTGGTCACTGCCCCTGTAACCCGCTTCAGCCTATTTATCTCAACTTCTAGGACCCTTATCTTGGCTACTGCAGTTTCGACTTGTGCCTCCCAATTCTTTGTCTCCTTCTCCAACCTCTTTTCCAATTTCACAGAGAGCTCTTTCTC
>NC_091292.1:14055566-14065566 GCF_038502225.1 Cherax quadricarinatus | reverse complement strand
TCCTGAGACTGACCCCTGTGGGACCCCGCTCATCACTCTGATACCTCGTCACGTACCATGACTTGCTGTTGCCTCCCTGTCAGGTATTCTCTGATCAACCATACCCCCGGCCGGGATTGAACCCGCGGTCATAGAGTCTCAAAACTCCAGCCCGTTGCGCTAGCCACTAGACCAGCTAGCCACAATAAGATTCATCCAACTAGGTATATTTCTACACCATAGGAAAGTTAGCACAGGCACCTCTGTGACCAGAAATGCAAGTTTTTACAGACGAATCTCCAGCTAGCGTGGCCGTGACGAACTCTAGCTCAAGTCCCTTCACTGCCGTCAACATGACTTAAGAAATCGTAATGACACGATTGCAAATAAACCATACCCCCGGCCGGGATTGAACCCGCGGTCATAGAGTCTCAAAACTCCAGCCCGTCTAGTGGTCTAGTGGCTAGCGCGACGGGCTGGAGTTTTGAGACTCTATGACCGCGGGTTCAATCCCGGCCGGGGGTATGGTTTATTTGCAATCGTGTCATTACGATTTCTTAAGTCATTCTCTGATCCTTTGTAGTGCCCATCCTGTTATACGTGCCTTATCGTATGTGTGTGTGTGTGTGTGTGTGTGTGTGTGTGTGTGTGTGTGTGTGTACTCACCTAGTTGTACTCACTTAGTTGAGGTTGCGGGGGTCGAGTCCGAGCTCCTGGCCTCGCCTCTTCACTGATCGCTACTAGGTCACTCTCCCTGAGCCGTGAGCTTTATCATACCTCTGCTTAAAGCTATGTATGGATCCTGCCTCCACTACATCGCTTCCCAAACTATTCCACTTACTGACTACTCTGTGGCTGAAGAAATACTTCCTAACATCCCTGTGATTCATCTGTGTCTTCAGCTTCCAACTGTGTCCCCTTGTTCCTGTGTCCAATCTCTGGAACATCCTGTCTTTCGTCCACCTTGTCAATTCCTCTCAGTATTTTGTATGTCGTTATCATGTCCCCCTATCTTCTCCTGTCCTCCAGTGTCGTCAGGTTGATTTCCCTTAACCTCCCTCTCATAGGGACATACCTCTTAGCTCTGGGACTAGTCTGTTGCAAACCTTTGCACTTTCTCTAGTTTCTTCACGTGCTTGGCTAGGTGTGGGTTCCTAAACTGGTGCCGCATACACCCAATATGGGCCTAACATACACGGTGTACAGGGTCCTGAATGATTCCTTATTAAGATGTCGGAATGCTGTTCTGAGGTTTGCTAGGCGCCCATATGCTGCAGCAGTTATTTGATTGATGTGCGCTTCAGGAGATGTGCCTGGTGTGTGTGTGTGTGTACGACTCAACTTGCATAATTTATTCAACTAATATTAATGAAACCATCCAAGCAAATTCAACGCAATATAGCATGATTGCCATTTGAATTAGAGTGAAGTGTATCAGCTCTCTCTCTCTCTCTCTCTCTCTCTCTCTCTCTCTCTCTCTCTCTCTCTCTCTCTCTCTCTCTCTCTCTCTCTCTGTCTATCTATCTATCTATCTATCTATCTATCTATCTATCTATCTATCTATCTATCTATCTATCTCTATCTCTCTGTCTCTGTCTCTCCCTCTCTCTTCCTCTTTCTTTCCGTGTTGATCACTGGTCTTGTACACGTGACTTTGTTGATACAAATCCTGTGGAAAAACAAAAGACTGTGGAAGTAGACTGTTGAATACCATCGTAAGTGTTGTTGTTGTTGTTGTTGCTGCTGTTATTGTTGGTGTTGTGTGTGTGTACTCGCCTATTTGTACTCATTTGTGGTTGCAAGGTCGAGTTATAGCTCCTGGCCTTGCCTCTTCGCTGGTTGCTACTAGGTCCACTCTCTTCCTGTGTGTGTGTCAGTAGGCGAGTGTGTTCATGTGGTCGTGGTTAAATGCGTGCAGGCGTGAGTGTATGCAGAAGAGCGTGAGTGTGTGCATGAGAGCGTGAGTGAGTGCGTGCAAGAGAGCGTGAGTGAGTGCGTGCAAGATAGCGTGAGTGAGTGCGTGCAAGAGAACGTGAGTACGTGCAAGAAAGCGTGAGTGCGTGCAAGAGAATGTGAGTGAGTGCGTGCAAAAGAGCGTGAGTGAGTGCTTGCAATAGTGTGAGTGAGTGAGTGCAAAAGAATGCGAGTGAGTGCGTGCAAGAGAGCGAGAGTGAGTGCGTTCAAGAGAGCGCGAGTGAGTGCGTGCAAGAGAGCGCGAGTGAGTGCGTGCAAGAGAACGTGAGTACGTGCAAGAAAGCGTGAGTGAGTGCGTGCAAGAGAATGTGAGTGAGTGCGTGCAAAAGAGCGTGAGTAAGTGAGTGCTTGCAATAGTGTGAGTGAGTGAGTGCAAAAGAATGCGAGTGAGTGCGTGCAAGAGAGCGAGAGTGAGTGCGTTCAAGAGAGCGCGAGTGAGTGCGTGCAAGAGAGCGCGAGTGAGTGCGTGCAAGAGAGCGCGAGTGAGTGCGTGCAAGAGAACGTGAGTGAATGTGTGCAAGAGAACGTGAGTGAGTGTGTGCAAGAGAGCGCGAGTGAGTGCGTGCAAGAGAACGTGAGTGAGTGAGTGCAAGAGAGCTGGGTTCTCCCACTCACTATAATGAGGACCTGGCAGATATTACTCAAAGTTATACTGGCTGTCAGGTTGACATTATGAATATTGTGTTAAACTATTTTAGAAGATACATAAAGCAGCGGTAAGAAGTCTCTCTCTCTCTCTCTCTCTCTCTCTCTCTCTCTCTCTCTCTCTCTCTCTCTCTCTCTCTCTCTCTCTCTCTCTCTCTCTCTCTCTCTCTCTCTCTCTCTCTCTATCTATCTATCTATCTATCTCTCTCTCTCTATCTATCTATCTCTCTCTCAATACATTTTAAACTTAATTCTTTTCTTCCCGTCTTTCTAGATGTTTTCAGTAGCAATAACGTAGATAAGCTCTGATGTGTTATCTAAGCTTTATAAAGCTTACTGGTGATGTTATGATCCCGTGTGTTATCCTTTCATCTGGTCCATGATAACAATGATAACAGTTACGGTGCCAGGGATGGTCCATCTGTTTTTCTTCTCTGTATCACACAGGCTAAAAACATGATATATATATATATATATATATATATATATATATATATATATATATATATATATATATATATATATATATATATATATATTATATATATATATTTTTTATTATCACACCGGCCGATTCCCACCAAGGCAGGGGTGGCCCGAAAAGAAAAAACTTTCACCATCATTCACTCCATCACTGTCTTGCCAGAAGGATGCTTTCCACTACAGTTTTTAAACTGCAACATTAACACCCCTCCTTCAGAGTGCAGGCACTGTACTTCCCATCTCCAGGACTCAAGTCCGGCCTGCCGTTTCCTGAATCCCTTCATAAATGTTACTTTGCTCACACTCCAACAGCACGTCAAGTATTAAAAACCATTTGTCTCCATTCCATCCTATCAAACACGCTCACGCATGCCTGCTGGAAGTCCAAGCCCCTCGCACACAAAACCTCCTTTACCCCCTCCCTCCAACCCTCCTAGGCCTGAGGCCTCCCCACCCCACCTTCCTTCCTTCCACTACAGACTGATACACTCTTGAAGTCATTCTGTTTCGCTCCATTCTCTCTACATGTCCGAACCACCTCAACAACCCTTCCTCAGCCCTCTGGACAACAGTTTTGGTAATCCCGCACCTCCTCCTAACTTCCAAACTACGAATTCTCTGCATTATATTCACACCACACATTGCCCTCAGACATGACATATATATATCTATATATATATATATATATATATATATATATATATATATATATATATATATATATATATATATATATATATATATTACTGTACCCACGGAACAAGTGGTATTAATCAATAACAACACTGCACTAGCCAAGGAGTCGAACCCATGCTGTTTTGGCCCGCCTCATGTCCTTCGATGGTGGGTTCAACATCTAGCTTGGCTGGATGCACCATCATATATATATATATATATATATATATATATATATATATATATATATATATATATATATATATATATATATATATATATATAGATATATATATATAGATATTTAGATGTATGAAATCACGAAATATATTGGTGTAGCCTCTGCAGCTAAGGTACGGTGACACAAAGGAAAAAAACGCATTTACTGTCATTTGTTCACTTATTATTTTGTCAGACGTGTGTTGAAGTCACCCATCCTTCAGAGTGCAGGCACTGTACTTCCCACCTCCAGGACTCAAGTCCAGTTAACCGGTTTACCCCTGAGTCTCTTCATGGAAGTTACCTTGCTCACACACCAACAGCACGTCCATTAAAAATCACTTGTCTGCATGCACTCCTGTCTAACACGCTCAGACAAGCCTGCCGGACGCTCAAGCCACTAAGACTCCAAAGTCTCCAACAATTCCTGGGACGATCCCCTTCCCTTCCAGCGTCCACCTTTGATTTATACACTCTCTTTGTCAGTGTATCCCTCTCGAACCTCTCTAAACACCTGAACCGGCTCAACAACTTCTCTTCAGTTCTCTGACTTATATCCTTGGTCACCCCACATCATCTTTTAATTCCTAAACTCCAAATTCTCTACCTGATATTCACACCACACACAGCTCGGAAACAGAATATCTTCCATGCTTCCAGCCTCCTTCTCGCTGCAACGTTTAAAACCCACGCCTCACACCCATATAAGTGTTGGTATCACTATGGTCTGCTATATTCTCTTTTGCTTACATAGATAAACATTTTTCCTACAGATATCTCAACACATCACCCATCCTTCATCTACTCTGTGGGTCACCTCGTCTTTCATATACTCATCTGCTGACAAGCCCACTCACATATATGTAAATATATCCACTTCCTACATACTCCCTCCCACATGTTCCATATTTAGTTTATCACTACTTAGATTTATTGTTACTCTCATTATCTTGTTCTTTCCTATGCTCACTTTTAATTTCCTTATTTGTATTCCCTCCCAAATATCTCGACGGACCTTTGTAACACAAGTATCCGCAATCTCCCAAAAAACCCGTATCATCAGTAAGGATCAACTGTAACGACTCCCAGTTTGTATCAAAACTCATCATCTATATACCCCAAACCTCTCTCTATCATTCTTTTACAACCTCCTTCACATCCCTACGATCAACTCTCACTGGAAAACAGTCCTTCCTCTCTCTCTCTCTCTCTCTCTCTCTCTCTCTCTCTCTCTCTCTCTCTCTCTCTCTCTCTCTCTCTCTCTCTCTCTCTCTCTCTCTCTCTCTCTCTCTCTCTCTCTCTCTCTCTCTCTCTCTCTCTCTTTCTCTCTCTCTCTCTCTCCTGCACACTCTAACCTGAGCCTCACACGATGCATAAAATCTCTTACCTGTTATAAGCACCCCTCACCTCCTATTGCATACATTTGCAACATCTTCCACTTGGCTTCCCTATCCACCCCATCACAAGTCTCTTGTAAGTCCATAAATGCAACGAGCAACTCTCCACTTCTCTCCATTGTCAAGTCTTGGTCAACACACATCCCACAGACCGTCCTAAAGCCCCCTTTCTTCTTCGGCTATGCTATGTATAAATTAAATCATACACTGTGAATTATTTCTAGAGGGATACCTGGATTTTAAACAGAGAGAGAGAGAGAGAGAGAGAGAGAGAGAGAGAGAGAGAGAGAGATAATGAACGATAATGAACTTTGACAATACAAGGCCAATATTGTCAAAGTACCACATTTGGGTCCACTTCGAGGACAGCGTGAAACAAGCTTTTATGCCACAAGACGGGCAGAAAGCAGCAACTTCACTCTGGCTGTACCCTTCTCCAGAACTTCACTCCATCTGAGATCATACATACCCAGGATGACTCGAGTATGGAACACATTCGTACAGCATAATGATGTCAACGAGATAAAGTCAGTTGATCAAATGAAAATGCTGGCTCACAGATGGCTCCAACTTAATCCTGTTCTCTACTTGTATGTCTCATAACAATAAAAATGCTTTCAAATGAGCTGATGTAGGTAACAGCTCTTAGCTTGCCAATAAAGGTAAGAATCCTTAACCTGTAAATAGCTTGTCAATAAAGTTAGGAATCCTTAACCTGTAAATAACTTGTCAATAAAACTAGGGATCCTTAACCTTGTCAAACCCTGTGTAAAAAAAAAAAAAAACAAACTAGGAGGTAATGTAAACTAGCTGTAACTAGTACAAATAACGGATATTCTTAACTGCTAATAAAGTTGGTCTTTAACAACGTACTAACAACACTGGTCTACGTAGACACCAACGTAGACACCAACGTAGACACCAACGTAGACACCAACGTAGACACCAACATAGACACCAACGTAGACACCAACGTAGACACCAACATAGACACCAACGTAGACACCAACGTAGACACCAACGTAGACACCAACGTAGACACCAACGTAGACACCAACGTAGACACCAACGTAGACACCAACATAGACACCAACGTAGACACCAACATAGACACCAACGTAGACACCAACGTAGACACCAACGTAGACACCAACGTAGACACCAACATAGACACCAACGTAGACACCAACGTAGACACCAACGTAGACACCAACGTAGACACCAACATAGACACAGCATAGACGCAACCAATGCAGACACCAACGCATGACACCAAGCTAGACACCAAGCATGGACACCAACAGACCGCCGCATAGACGCCAAGCATGACACCAACGTAGCACCAACGTAGACACCAACGTAGACACCAACGTAGACGCCAACGTAGACACCAACGTAGACACCAAGCATAGACACCAGCATGCCTAGACACCAACTAGACACCAGCACAGCATGCACCAACGTAGACACCAACGTAGACGCCAACATGGACACCAGCGTAGACACCAACGTAGACACCAACGTAGACACCAACGTAGACACCAACGCAGACACCAACGCAGACACCAACGTAGACACCAACGTAGACGCCAACATAGACGCCAACGTAGACGCCAACGTAGACGCCAAGCATAGACACCAAGCATAGACGCCAACGTAGACACCAACGTAGACACCAACGTAGACACCAGCATGACACCAACGTGGCGAACACCAACCGTAGACACCAAGCATAGACACCAACATAGACACCAACGTAGACACCAAGCATGGAGACAGCAACGTAGACACCAAGCGTAGACAACCAACGTAGACGCCAACGTAGACACCAACGTAGACACCAAGCATGGGCACCAGCATGAACACCAACATAGACACCAACGTAGACACCAACGTAGACACCAACGTAGACACCAACGTAGACACCAACATAGACACCAACGTAGACACCAACATAGACACCAACGTAGACACCAACGTAGACACCAACATAGACACCAACATAGACACCAACATAGACACCAACATAGACACCAACGTAGACACCAACGTAGACACCAACGTAGACACCAACGTAGACACCAACATAGACACCAACATAGACACCAACGTAGACACCAACATAGACACCAACGTAGACACCAACGTAGACACCAACGTAGACACCAACATAGACACCAACGTAGACACCAACGTAGACACCAACGTAGACACCAACATAGACACCAACGTAGACACCAACGTAGACACCAACGTAGACACCAACATAGACACCAACATAGACACCAACGTAGACGCAAGCATAGACCAACACAGGGACACCAACGTAGACGCCAAGCATAGACACCAAGCATGGAGCACCAACGTAGACACCAAGCATAGACACCAACTGAAGACACCAACGAAGGAGACCAACCAGCATAGACACCAACGTAGACGCCAAGCGTAGACACCAACATAGACACCAACGTAGACCAACCAACGTAGACGCAACATAGGGACACCAACGTAGACACCAACGTAGACACCAACATAGACACCAACATAGACACCAACGTAGACACCAACGTAGACACCAACATAGACACCAACATAGACAACAACACAGACACCAACATAGACACCAACATAGACACCAACATAGACAACAACACAGACACCAACATAGACACCAACATAGACACCAACATAGAGCCAACGTAGAGGGCCACCAACGTAGACACCAAGCATGGAGCACCAACATAGACACCAACATAGACACCAACATAGACACCAACGTAGACACCAACGTAGACACCAACATAGACACCAACGTAGACACCAACGTAGACACCAACGTAGACACCAACGTAGACACCAACGTAGACACCAACGTAGACACCAACGTAGACACCAACATAGACCCCAACCAAGACACCAGCAACGTAGACACCAAGTAGACGCCAAGGGTAGACACCAACATAGACACCAACGTAGACACCAACGTAGACACCAACGTAGACACCAACGTAGACACCAACGTAGACACCAACGTAGACACCAACGTAGACACCAACGTAGACACCAACATAGACACCAACGTAGACACCAACGTAGACACCAACGTAGACACCAACGTAGACGCAGCGTAGACACCAAGCAAGTAGACACCAACGTAGACCGCACAGACACCAGCGTAGACACCAACGTAGACACCAACATCCAGACACCAACGTAGACGCAACGTGGGACACCAACAGTAGACACCAAGCGTAGACACCAACGTAGACACCAACGTAGACGCCAACGTAGACGCCAACGTAGACGCCAACGTAGACACCAGCATGAGACACCAACGTAGACACCAACGTAGGACACCAACGTAGACGCCAACGTAGACACCAACGTAGCACCACCAACGTAGACACCAACGTAGACGCCAACGTAGACACCAACGTAGACACCAAGCGTAGACACCAAGGCGTAGACACCAACGTAGACGCCAAAGCACGCACCGTAGACACCAAGCATGGACCACCGCGTAGACACCAGCAGCGCAACCGTAGACACCAAGCGTAGACACCAACGTAGACACCAACGTAGGACGCCAACGTAGACACCAGCATGACACCAACGTAGACACCAAGCGTGAACACCAACACAGACACCAGCATAGCACCAAGCATAGACACCAACGTAGACACCAACATGCACCAACGAGACACAACGCAGGACACCAGCATAGACACCAACATAGACAGCAACGCACGAGCACCAAGCATAGACGCAACATAGACACCAACATGAACAGAACAGACACCAACATAGACACCAACATAGACACCAACATAGACAACAACACAGACACCAACATAGACACCAACATAGACACCAACATAGACAACAACACAGACACCAACATAGACAACAACATAGACACCAACATAGACACCAACATAGACAATGCTTGGTATTTGTATACACCAAAACTGTGATACAATACTGTAGTATTGTAGCTACAACTGTAATGCAACTGTATTCACCTAATTGTGGTTGCAGGGGTCGAGACTCAGCTCCTGGCCCCGCCTCTTCACTGATCGCTACTAGGTCCTCCCTCTCCCTGCTCCATGAGCTTTGTCATACCTCGTCTTAAAGCTATGTATGGTTCCTGCCTCCACTACATCACTTGCTAGACTTCCTGACTGCTCTATGACTGAAAGAATACTTCCTAACACTGTGATACAATACTGTAGTATTGTAGCTACAACTGTAGTGTAACTGATACAGTACTGTAGCTACAACTGTAGTGTAACTAATACAGTACTGTAGTACTGTAGTTACAACTGTAGTCTGGTTAAAACATCACAATAAATCCGGTTCTGTGATTAAGTTTTAGACAGAGGAAGTGGAGGAGACGGAGGGAGGAAACATAACCTGACTTAGCTCAAGGTGAGAGACCGAAACGTGCTGAGAGTACAAGGCTGCCAGTTGTGCACCTTGCCTCTCTCACTGCAACAACACGTCAACACTGCAAGATGCAGGTTGCAGCAGTGCAAGACGTGTGTCAGCCTTGACAACCCTGATCTTTGATGATGATGATGATGATGATGATGATGATAATAACAACAATAATAATAATAATAATAATA
>NC_091292.1:14048066-14050566 GCF_038502225.1 Cherax quadricarinatus | reverse complement strand
TTCAGAGAATAGGGGGGTACTCGAAGGGGAGAAACCGACCAATCAAGCTGATTCTCAGGACGGAAACAGTGCGGAACAGGATCCTCCAAGAGAAACCACGATTGAAATACTCGGAAGAGTACAAGAGGGTGTTCCTAGACAGAGACAGAACAAAATCAGAACGACAGCAGCTGAGGGAGAGGACAAAAAAGCGAAAGGAGCTAGGAAAAGAGACAAGGAGGGAACCAGCAGAGGTCAGTCAGAGCAGAACAGAACAGCAAGGGCAAGCACACACACAACTACTCTCAGAACCATACAACCTATCACACCATCCCAACACACACTACAATCCATACCCACAGCCTCCACCCAACACCGAGCTATAGAATCCCACAGTATGCCACCAGGTCTCCCACCCTCACAGGCCCCCCAAACCACAGTGTTGGAAAGGAAACTGAAGGTATGGTACACAAACGCTGATGGAATAACAAATAAGTGGGAGGAGTGGCATGAAAGAGTCAAAGAAGCATCACCGGACATCATAGCTCTCACAGAAACCAAGCTTACAGGTATGATAACAGATGCCATCTTTCCAACGGGATACCAAATCCTGAGGAAAGACAGAGGGAACAGGGGGGGTGGAGGAGTGGCGTTGCTGATCAAAAATCGCTGGAATTTTGATGAGCTGGAGAGAGGAGACAGCGGAGAAGAAAGTGATTACATAGTGGGAACACTTCACTCTGGAGGTCCCAAGGTGGTAATAGCAGTGATGTATAACCCACCACAGAACAGCAGGAGGCCAAGGCAAGAGTACGACGAGAGCAATAGAGCGATGGTTGACACACTGGCTAGAGTGGCCAGAAGAGCTCATGCATGCAGGGCAAAGCTCCTGATCATGGGTGACTTTAACCACAAGGAGATCGATTGGGAGAACTTGGACCCACATGGGGGCCAAGATACATGGAGGGCTAAGATGATGGAGGTGGTACTGGAAAACTTCATGTGCCAACACGTAAGGGACACTACAAGAGAGAGAGGAGAGGATGAACCAGCAAGGCTGGACTTAGTATTCACCTTGAGTAGTGCAGATATCGAGGACATCACATATGAAAGACCCCTTGGGGCCAGTGACCATGTGGTTTTAAGCTTCGAATACACAGTAGAGCTACAAGTGGAGGGAGAAGCAGGAAGGCCAGGACGAATGAAGCCAAACTACAAGAAAGGGGACTACACAGGAATGAGGAACTACCTGAACGGGGTTCAGTGGGACAGAGAACTGGCAGGGAAGCCAGTTAATGAGATGATGGAATATGTAGCAACAAAATGCAAGGAGGCTGAGGAGAGGTTTGTACCCAAGGGTAACAGGATTAATGAAAAAGCCAGGATGAGCCCATGGTTTACCCAAAGGTGCAGGGAGGCAAAAACCAAGTGTGCTAGGGAATGGAAGAAATATAGAAGGCAAAGGACCCAGGAGAATAAGGAGAACAGTCGTAGAGCCAGAAACGAATATGCACAGATAAGAAGGGAGGCCCAAAGACAATATGAAAATGACATAGCAGCGAAAGCCAAATCTGACCCGAAACTGTTGTACAGCCACATCAGGAGGAAAACAACAGTCAAGGACCAGGTAATCAGGCTAAGGAAGGAAGGAGGAGAGACAACAAGAAATGACCGTGAAGTATGTGAAGAACTCAACAAGAGATTCAAAGAAGTGTTCACAGAGGAGACAGAAGGGACTCCAGAAAGACGGAGAGGTGGGGCACACCACCAAGTGCTGGACACAGTGCACACAACCGAGGAAGAAGTGAAGAGGCTTCTGAGTGAGCTAGATACCTCAAAGGCAATGGGGCCAGATAACATCTCCCCATGGGTATTGAGAGAGGGAGCAGAGGCGCTATGTGTACCCCTAACAACAATATTCAATACATCTATCGAAACAGGGAGATTGCCTGAGGCATGGAAGACAGCAAATGTAGTCCCAATCTTTAAAAAAGGAGACAGACATGAAGCATTAAACTACAGACCAGTGTCACTGACATGTATAGTATGCAAAATCATGGAGAAGATTATCAGGAGAAGAGTGGTGGAACACCTAGAAAGGAATGATCTCATCAACAGCAGCCAACATGGTTTCAGGGACGGGAAATCCTGTGTCACAAACCTACTGGAGTTCTATGACATGGTGACAGCAGTAAGACAAGAGAGAGAGGGGTGGGTGGATTGCATTTTCTTGGACTGCAAGAAGGCGTTTGACACAGTTCCACACAAGAGATTGGTGCAAAAACTGGAGGACCAAGCAGGGATAACAGGGAAGGCACTACAATGGATCAGGGAATACTTGTCAGGAAGACAGCAGCGAGTCATGGTACGTGGCGAGGTGTCAGAGTGGGCACCTGTGACCAGCGGGGTCCCGCAGGGGTCAGTCCTAGGACCAGTGCTGTTTCTGGTATTTGTGAACGACATGACGGAAGGAATAGACTCTGAGGTGTCCCTGTTTGCAGATGACGTGAAGTTGATGAGA
>NC_091292.1:14025566-14043066 GCF_038502225.1 Cherax quadricarinatus | reverse complement strand
GTATTGTTGTTGTTGTTTGTGTGGTGATGGTGTATTGTTGTTGTTGTTCGTGTGGTGATGGTGTATTGTTGTTGTTGTTTGTGTGGTGATGGTGTATTGTTGTTGTTGTTTGTGTGGTGATGGTGTATTGTTGTTTCTGTTTTTGTGGTGATGGTGTATTGTTGTTTCTGTTTTTGTGGTGATGGTGTATTGTTGTTGTTGTTTGTGTGGTGATGGTGTATTGTTGTTTCTGTTTTTGTGGTGATGGTGTATTGTTGTTGTTCGTGTAGTGATGGTGTATTGTTGTTGTTGTTTGTGTGGTGATGGTGTATTGTTGTTGTTGTTTGTGTGGTGATGGTGTATTGTTGTTGTTGTTCGTGTGGTGATGGTGTATTGTTGTTGTTGTTCGTGTAGTGATGGTGTATTGTTGTTGTTGTTTGTGTGGTGATGGTGTATTGTTGTTGTTGTTTGTGTGGTGATGGTGTATTGTTGTTGTTGTTTGTGTGGTGATGGTGTATTGTTGTTGTTGTTTGTGTGGTGATGGTGTATTGTTGTTGTTCGTGTAGTGATGGTGTATTGTTGTTGTTGTTTGTGTGGTGATGGTGTATTGTTGTTGTTGCTTGTGTGGTGATGGTGTATTGTTGTTGTTGTTCGTGTGGTGATGGTGTATTGTTGTTGTTGTTCGTGTGGTGATGGTGTATTGTTGTTGTTGTTGTTCGTGTGGTGATGGTGTATTGTTGTTGTTGTTCGTGTGGTGATGGTGTATTGTTGTTGTTGTTCGTGTGGTGATGGTGTATTGTTGTTGTTGTTCGTGTGGTGATGGTGTATTCTTGTTGTTGTTCGTGTGGTTATGGTGTATTGTTGTTGTTGTTCGTGTAGTGATGGTGTATTGTTGTTGTTTGTGTGGTGATGGTGTATTGTTGTTGTAGTTCGTGTGGTGATGGTGTATTGTTGTTGTTCGTGTGGTTATGGTGTATTGTTGTTGTTGTTCGTGTAGTGATGGTGTATTGTTGTTGTTTGTGTGGTGATGGTGTATTGTTGTTGTAGTTCGTGTGGTGATGGTGTATTGTTGTTGTTGTTCGTGTGGTGATGGTGTATTGTTGTTGTTGTTCGTGTGGTGATGGTGTATTGTTGTTGTTGTTCGTGTGGTGATGGTGTATTGTTGTTGTTGTTCGTGTGGTGATGGTGTATTGTTGTTGTAGTTCGTGTGGTGATGGTGTATTGTTGTTGTAGTTCGTGTGGTGATGGTGTATTGTTGTTGTTGTTCATGTGGTGATGGTGTATTGTTGTTGTAGTTCGTGTGGTGATGGTGTATTGTTGTTGTAGTTCGTGTGGTGATGGTGTATTGTTGTTGTAGTTCGTGTGGTGATGGTGTATTGTTGTTGTTGTTCATGTAGTGATGGTGTATTGTTGTTGTTGTTCGTTTGGTGATGGTGTATTGTTGTTGTTGTTCGTGTGGTGATGGCGTATTATTGTTGTTGATCGTGTGGTGATGGTGTATTGTTGTTGTTGTTCGTGTGGTGGTGGTGTATTGTTGTTGTTGTTCGTGTGGTGATGGTGTGTTGTTGTTGTTGTTCGTGTGGTGATGGTGTATTGTTGTTGTAGTTCGTGTGGTGATGGTGTATTGTTGTTGTTGATCGTGTGGTGATGGTGTATTGTTGTTCGTGTGGTGATGGTGTATTGTTGTTGTTGTTCGTGTGGTGATGGTGTATTGTTGTTGTAGTTCGTGTGGTGATGGTGTATTGTTGTTGTAGTTCGTGTGGTGATGGTGTATTGTTGTTGTTGTTCATGTGGTGATGGTGTATTGTTGTTGTTTGTGTGGTGATGGTGTATTGTTGTTGTAGTTCGTGTGGTGATGGTGTATTGTTGTTGTAGTTCGTGTGGTGATGGTGTATTGTTGTTGTAGTTCGTGTGGTGATGGTGTATTGTTGTTGTTGTTCATGTAGTGATGGTGTATTGTTGTTGTAGTTCGTGTGGTGATGGTGTATTGTTGTTGTTGTTCGTATGGAGATGGTGTGTTGTTGTTGTTGTTCATGTAGTGATGGTGTGTTGTTGTTGTTATTCGTGTGGTGATGGTGTATTGTTGTTGTTGTTCGTTTGGTGATGGTGTGTTGTTGTTGTTGTTCGTGTGGTGATGGTGTATTGTTGTTGTTGTTCGTGTGGTTATGGTGTATTGTTGTTGTTGTTCGTGTGGTGATGGTGTATTGTTGTTGTAGTTCGTGTGGTGATGGTGTATTGTTGTTGTAGTTCGTGTGGTGATGGTGTATTGTTGTTGTTGTTCATGTGGTGATGGTGTATTGTTGTTGTAGTTCGTGTGGTGATGGTGTATTGTTGTTGTAGTTCGTGTGGTGATGGTGTATTGTTGTTGTAGTTCGTGTGGTGATGGTGTAATGTTGTTGTTGTTCATGTAGTGATGGTGTATTGTTGTTGTTGTTCGTTTGGTGATGGTGTATTGTTGTTGTTGTTCGTGTGGTGATGGTGTATTGTTGTTTCTGTTTTTGTGGTGATGGTGTATTGTTGTTGTTCGTGTAGTGATGGTGTATTGTTGTTGTTGTTCGTGTAGTGATGGTGTATTGTTGTTGTTGTTTGTGTGGTGATGGTGTATTGTTGTTGTTGTTCGTGTGGTGATGGAGTATTGGTGTTGTTGATCGTGTAGTGTGGTGATGGTGTATTGTTGTTGTTGTTTGTGTGGTGATGGTGTATTGTTGTTGTTCGTGTAGTGATGGTGTATTGTTGTTGTTCGTGTGGTGATGGTGTATTGTTGTTGTTGTTTGTGTGGTGATGGTGTATTGTTGTTGTTGTTCGTGTGGTGATGGTGTATTGTTGTTGTTGTTTGTGTGGTGATGGTGTATTGTTGTTGTAGTTCGTGTGGTGATGGTGTATTGTTGTTGTTGTTCATGTGGTGATGGTGTATTGTTGTTGTAGTTCGTGTGGTGATGGTGTATTGTTGTTGTTGTTCATGTGGTGATGGTGTATTGTTGTTGTTGTTCATGTGGTGATGGTGTATTGTTGTTGTAGTTCGTGTGGTGATGGTGTATTGTTGTTGTTGTTCATGTGGTGATGGTGTATTGTTGTTGTAGTTCGTGTGGTGATGGTGTATTGTTGTTGTTGTTCGTATGGAGATGGTGTGTTGTTGTTGTTGTTGTTCATGTAGTGATGGTGTATTGTTGTTGTTGTTCGTGTGGTGATGGCGTATTATTGTTGTTGATCGTGTGGTGATGGTGTATTGTTGTTGTTGTTCGTGTGGTGATGGTGTATTGCTGTTGTAGTTCGTGTGGTGATGGTGTATTGTTGTTGTAGTTCGTGTGGTGATGGTGTATTGTTGTTGTTGTTCATGTGGTGATGGTGTATTGTTGTTGTAGTTCGTGTGGTGATGGTGTATTGTTGTTGTAGTTCGTGTGGTGATGGTGTATTGTTGTTGTTGTTCATGTGGTGATGGTGTATTGTTGTTGTAGTTCGTGTGGTGATGGTGTATTGTTGTTGTAGTTCGTGTGGTGATGGTGTATTGTTGTTGTAGTTCGTGTGGTGATGGTGTAATGTTGTTGTTGTTCATGTAGTGATGGTGTATTGTTGTTGTTGTTCGTTTGGTGATGGTGTATTGTTGTTGTTGTTCGTGTGGTGATGGCGTATTATTGTTGTTGATCGTGTGGTGATGGTGTATTGTTGTTGTTGTTCGTGTGGTGATGGTGTATTGCTGTTGTTGATCGTGTGGTGATGGTGTATTGTTGTTGTTGTTGTTCGTGTAGTGATGGTGTATTGTTGTTCGTGTGGTGATGGTGTATTGTTGTTGTTCGTGTGGTTATGGTGTATTGTTGTTGTTGTTCGTGTGGTGATGGTGTATTGTTGTTGTTGTTCGTGTGGTGATGGTGTATTGTTGTTGTAGTTCGTGTGGTGATGGTGTATTGTTGTTGTTGTTGTTCGTGTAGTGATGGTGTATTGTTGTTCGTGTGGTGATGGTGTATTGTTGTTGTTCGTGTGGTTATGGTGTATTGTTGTTGTTGTTCGTGTGGTGATGGTGTATTGTTGTTGTTGTTCGTGTGGTGATGGTGTATTGTTGTTGTAGTTCGTGTAGTGATGGTGTATTGTTGTTCGTGTGGTGATGGTGTATTGTTGTTGTTCGTGTGGTTATGGTGTATTGTTGTTGTTGTTCTTGTGGTGATGGTGTATTGTTGTTGTTCGTGTGGTTATGGTGTATTGTTGTTGTTGTTCGTGTGGTGATGGTGTATTGTTGTTGTAGTTCGTGTGGTGATGGTGTATTGTTGTTGTTCGTGTGGTTATGGTGTATTGTTGTTGTTGTTCGTGTGGTGATGGTGTATTGTTGTTGTTCGTGTGGTTATGGTGTATTGTTGTTGTTGTTCGTGTGGTGATGGTGTATTGTTGTTGTAGTTCGTGTGGTGATGGTGTATTGTTGTTGTTGTTCGTGTGGTGATGGTGTATTGTTGTTGTAGTTCGTGTGGTGATGGTGTATTGTTGTTGTAGTTCGTGTGGTGATGGTGTATTGTTGTTGTTGTTCATGTGGTGATGGTGTATTGTTGTTGTAGTTCGTGTGGTGATGGTGTATTGTTGTTGTAGTTCGTGTGGTGATGGTGTATTGTTGTTGTAGTTCGTGTGGTGATGGTGTATTGTTGTTGTTGTTCATGTAGTGATGGTGTATTGTTGTTGTTGTTCGTTTGGTGATGGTGTATTGTTGTTGTTGTTCGTGTGGTGATGGCGTATTATTGTTGTTGATCGTGTGGTGATGGTGTATTGTTGTTGTTGTTCGTGTGGTGGTGGTGTATTGTTGTTGTTGTTCGTGTGGTGATGGTGTATTGCTGTTGTTGATCGTGTGGTGATGGTGTATTGTTGTTGTTGTTGTTCGTGTAGTGATGGTGTATTGTTGTTCGTGTGGTGATGGTGTATTGTTGTTGTTGTTCGTGTGGTGATGGTGTGTTGTTGTTGTTGTTCATGTGGTGATGGTGTATTGTTGTTGTTGTTCGTGTGGTGATGGTGTATAGTTGTTGTTGTTGTTCGTGTGGTGGTGGTGCATTGTTGTTGTTGATCGTGTGGTGATGGTGTATTGTTGTTGTTGTTCGTGTGGTGATGGTGTATTGCTGTTGTTGATCGTGTGGTGATGGTGTATTGTTGTTGTTGTTGTTCGTGTGGTGATGGTGTATTGTTGTTGTTGTTGTTCGTGTGGTGTGGGTGTATTGTTGTTGTTGTTCGTGCGGTGATGGTGTATAGTTGTTGTTGTTGTTCGTGTGGTGGTGGTGTATTGTTGTTGTTGATCGTGTGGTGATGGTGTATAGTTGTTGTTGTTGTTCGTGTGGTGGTGGTGTATTGTTGTTGTTGTTCGTGTGGTGATGGTGTATTGTTGTTGTTGTTGTTCGTGTGGTGGTGGTGTATTGTTGTTGTTGATCGTGTGGTGATGGTGTATAGTTGTTGTTGTTGTTCGTGTGGTGGTGGTGTATTGTTGTTGTTGTTCGTGCGGTGATGGTGTATTGCTGTTGTTGATCGTGTGGTGATGGTGTATTGTTGTTGTTGTTGTTCGTGTGGTGGTGGTGTATTGTTGTTGTTGATCGTGTGGTGATGGTGTATTGTTGTTGTTGTTCGTGTGGTGATGGTGTATTGTTGTTCGTGTGGTGATGGTGTATTGTTGTTGTTGTTCGTGTGGTGATCTTGTATTGTTGTTGTTGTTCGTGTGGTTATGGTGTATTGTTGTTGTTGTTCATGTGGTGATGGTGTATTGTTGTTGTTGTTCGTGTGGTGATGGTGTATTGTTGTTGTTGTTCGTGTGGTGATGGTGTATTGTTGTTGTTGTTCGTGTGGTGATAGTGGTGACAGTTGGTTTTGGTGATGGTGATCACGGGTGTGTTATGACAGGTGGTGATGGTGATGACGGGTGTGTTATGACAGGTGGTGGTGGTGATGGTGATGACGGGTGTGTTATGACAGGTGGTGGTGGTGATGGTGATGACTGGTGTGTTATGACAGGTAGTGGTGGTGATGGTGATGACTGGTGTGTTATGACAGGTGGTGGTGGTGATGGTGATGACTGGTGTGTTATGACAGGTGGTGGTGGTGGTGATGGTGATGACGGGTGTGTTATGACAGGTGGTGGTGGTGATGGTGATGACTGGTGTGTTATGACAGGTAGTGGTGGTGATGGTGATGACGGGTGTGTTATGACAGGTGGTGGTGGTGATGGTGATGACGGGTGTGTTATGACAGGTGGTGGTGGTGATGGTGATGACAGGTGTGTTATGACAGGTGGTGGTGGTGATGGTGATGAGAAGTTTGTTATGACAGGTGGTGGTGGTGATGGTGATGACGGGTGTGTTATGACAGGTGGTGGTGGTGATGGTAATGACAGGTGTGTTATGACAGGTGGTGGTGGTGATGGTGATGACGGGTGTGTTATGACAGGTGGTGGTGGTGATGGTGATGACAGGTGTGTTATGACAGGTGGTGGTGGTGATGGTGATGACTGGTGTGTTATGACAGGTAGTGGTGGTGATGTTGATGACAGGTGTGTTATGACAGGTGGTGGTCGTGATGGTGATGACAGGTGTGTTATGACAGGTGGTGGTGGTGATGGTGATGACTGGTGTGTTATGACAGGTGGTGGTGGTGATGGTGATGACAGGTGTGTTATGACAGGTGGTGGTGGTGATGGTGATGACAGGTGTGTTATGACAGGTGGTGGTGGTGATGGTGATGACAGGTGTGTTATGACAGGTGGTGGTGGTGATGGTGATGACAGGTGTGTTATGACAGGTGGTGGTGGTGATGGTGGTGATGGTGATGACGGGTGTGTTATGACAGGTGGTGATGGTGATGACGGGTGTGTTATGACAGGTGGTGGTGGTGATGGTGATGACGGGTGTGTTATGACAGGTGGTGGTGGTGATGGTGGTGATGGTGATGACGGGTGTGTTATGACAGGTGGTGATGGTGATGACGGGTGTGTTATGACAGGTGGTGGTGGTGATGGTGATGACGGGTGTGTTATGACAGGTGGTGGTGGTGATGGTAATGACGGGTGTGTTATGACAGGTGGTGGTGGTGTTGGTGATGACGGGTGTGTTATGACAGGTGGTGATGGTGATGACGGGTGTGTTATGACAGGTGGTGGTGGTGATGGTGATGACGGGTGTGTTATGACAGGTGGTGGTGGTGTTGGTGATGACGGGTGTGTTATGACAGGTGGTGATGGTGATGACGGGAGTGTTATGACAGGTGGTGGTGGTGATGGTGATGACGGGTGTGTTATGACAGGTGGTGATGGTGATGACGGGTGTGTTATGACAGGTGGTGATGGTGATGACGGGTGTGTTATGACAGGTGGTGGTGGTGATGGTGATGACGGGTGTGTTATGACAGGTGGTGGTGGTGATGGTGATGACGGGTGTGTTATGACAGGTGGTGATGGTGATGACGGGTGTGTTATGACAGGTGGTGGTGGTGATGGTGATGACGGGTGTGTTATGACAGGTGGTGGTGGTGATGGTGATGACGGGTGTGTTATGACAGGTGGTGGTGGTGTTGGTGATGACGGGTGTGTTATGACAGGTGGTGATGGTGATGACGGGTGTGTTATGACAGGTGGTGGTGGTGATGGTGATGACGGGCGTGTTATGACAGGTGGTGGTGGTGATGGTGATGACGGGTGTGTTATGACAGGTGGTGATGGTGATGACGGGTGTGTTATGACAGGTGGTGATGGTGATGACGGGTGTGTTATGACAGGTGGTGGTGGTGATGGTGATGACGGGTGTGTTATGACAGGTGGTGGTGGTGATGGTGATGACGGGTGTGTTATGACAGGTGGTGATGGTGATGACGGGTGTGTTATGACAGGTGGTGGTGGTGATGGTGATGACGGGTGTGTTATGACAGGTGGTGGTGGTGATGGTGTTGACGGGTGTGTTATGACAGGTGGTGGTGGTGTTGGTGATGACGGGTGTGTTATGACAGGTGGTGATGGTGATGACGGGTGTGTTATGACAGGTGGTGGTGGTGATGGTGATGACGGGTGTGTTATGACAGGTGGTGGTGGTGATGGTGATGACGGGTGTGTTATGACAGGTGGTGGTGGTGATGGTGATGACGGGTGTGTTATGACAGGTGGTGGTGGTGTTGGTGATGACGGGTGTGTTATGACAGGTGGTGATGGTGATGACGGGTGTGTTATGACAGGTGGTGGTGGTGATGGTGATGACGGGTGTGTTATGACAGGTGGTGGTGGTGATGGTGATGACGGGTGTGTTATGACAGGTGGTGGTGGTGATCGTGATGACGGGTGTGTTATGACAGGTTGTGATGGTGATGACGGGTGTGTTATGACAGGTGGTGATGGTGATGACGGGTGTGTTATGACAGGTGGTGGTGGTGATGGTGATGACGGGTGTGTTATGACAGGTGGTGGTGGTGATGGTGATGACGGGTGTGTTATGACAGGTGGTGTTGGTGATGCCGTGTGTGTTATGTCAGGTGATGTGGTGGTGATGGTGATGACGGGTGTGTTATGACAGGTGGTGGTGGTGATGGTGATGACGGGTGTGTTATGACAGGTGGTGGTGGTGATGGTGATGACGGGTGTGTTATGACAGGTGGTGGTGGTGTTGGTGATGACGGGTGTGTTATGACAGGTGGTGATGGTGATGACGGGTGTGTTATGACAGGTGGTGGTGGTGATGGTGATGACGGGCGTGTTATGACAGGTGGTGGTGGTGATGGTGATGACGGGTGTGTTATGACAGGTGGTGATGGTGATGACGGGTGTTATGACAGGTGGTGATGGTGATGACGGGTGTGTTATGACAGGTGGTGGTGGTGATGGTGATGACGGGTGTGTTATGACAGGTGGTGGTGGTGATGGTGATGACGGGTGTGTTATGACAGGTGGTGATGGTGATGACGGGTGTGTTATGACAGGTGGTGGTGGTGATGGTGATGACGGGTGTGTTATGACAGGTGGTGGTGGTGATGGTGATGACGGGTGTGTTATGACAGGTGGTGGTGGTGTTGGTGATGACGGGTGTGTTATGACAGGTGGTGATGGTGATGACGGGTGTGTTATGACAGGTGGTGGTGGTGATGGTGATGACGGGTGTGTTATGACAGGTGGTGGTGGTGATGGTGATGACGGGTGTGTTATGACAGGTGGTGGTGGTGATGGTGATGACGGGTGTGTTATGACAGGTGGTGGTGGTGTTGGTGATGACGGGTGTGTTATGACAGGTGGTGATGGTGATGACGGGTGTGTTATGACAGGTGGTGGTGGTGATGGTGATGACGGGTGTGTTATGACAGGTGGTGGTGGTGATGGTGATGACGGGTGTGTTATGACAGGTGGTGGTGGTGATGGTGATGACGGGTGTGTTATGACAGGTGGTGATGGTGATGACGGGTGTGTTATGACAGGTGGTGGTGGTGATGACGGGTGTGTTATGACAGGTGGTGATGGTGATGACGGGTGTGTTATGACAGGTGGTGGTGGTGATGACGGGTGTGTTATGACAGGTGGTGATGGTGATGACGGGTGTGTTATGACAGGTGGTGGTGGTGATGGTGATGACGGGTGTGTTATGACAGGTGGTGGTGGTGATGGTGATGACGGGTGTGTTATGACAGGTGGTGGTGGTGATGGTGATGACGGGTGTGTTATGACAGGTGGTGATGGTGATGACGGGTGTGTTATGACAGGTGGTGGTGGTGATGGTGATGACGGGTGTGTTATGACAGGTGGTGGTGGTGATGGTGATGACGGGTGTGTTATGACAGGTGGTGATGGTGATGACGGGTGTGTTATGACAGGTGGTGATGGTGATGACGGGTGTGTTATGACAGGTGGTGGTGGTGATGGTGATGACGGGTGTGTTATGACAGGTGGTGGTGGTGATGGTGATGACGGGTGTGTTATGACAGGTGGTGATGGTGATGACGGGTGTGTTATGACAGGTGGTGGTGGTGATGGTGATGACGGGTGTGTTATGACAGGTGGTGGTGGTGATGGTGATGACGGGTGTGTTATGACAGGTGGTGGTGGTGTTGGTGATGACGGGTGTGTTATGACAGGTGGTGATGGTGATGACGGGTGTGTTATGACAGGTGGTGGTGGTGATGGTGATGACGGGTGTGTTATGACAGGTGGTGGTGGTGATGGTGATGACGGGTGTGTTATGACAGGTGGTGGTGGTGATGGTGATGACGGGTGTGTTATGACAGGTGGTGGTGGTGTGTGGTGATGATGACGGGTGTGTTATGACAGGTGGTGATGGTGATGACGGGTGTGTTATGACAGGTGGTGGTGGTGATGGTGATGACGGGTGTGTTATGACAGGTGGTGGTGGTTGACAGGTGGTGGTGGTGATGGTGATGACGGGTGTGTTATGACAGGTGGTGGTGGTGATGGTGATGACGGGTGTGTTATGACAGGTGGTGGTGGTGATGGTGATGACGGGTGTGTTATGACAGGTGGTGGTGGTGTTGGTGATGACGGGTGTGTTATGACAGGTGGTGATGGTGATGACGGGTGTGTTATGACAGGTGGTGGTGGTGATGGTGATGACGGGCGTGTTATGACAGGTGGTGGTGGTGATGGTGATGACGGGTGTGTTATGACAGGTGGTGATGGTGATGACGGGTGTGTTATGACAGGTGGTGATGGTGATGACGGGTGTGTTATGACAGGTGGTGGTGGTGATGGTGATGACGGGTGTGTTATGACAGGTGGTGGTGGTGATGGTGATGACGGGTGTGTTATGACAGGTGGTGATGGTGATGACGGGTGTGTTATGACAGGTGGTGGTGGTGATGGTGATGACGGGTGTGTTATGACAGGTGGTGGTGGTGATGGTGATGACGGGTGTGTTATGACAGGTGGTGATGGTGATGACGGGTGTGTTATGACAGGTGGTGGTGGTGATGGTGATGATGGGTGTGTTATGACAGGTGGTGGTGATGGTGATGACGGGTGTGTTATGACAGGTGGTGGTGGTGTTGGTGATGACGGGTGTGTTATGACAGGTGGTGATGGTGATGACGGGTGTGTTATGACAGGTGGTGGTGGTGATGGTGATGACGGGTGTGTTATGACAGGTGGTGGTGGTGATGGTGATGACGGGTGTGTTATGACAGGTTATTACAAAAAAAGTAATTTTTAAAAGAAGATGGTAAGGTAAGATTTACTTCTTTTGTAATAAAGAGTTCGGGATACATAAATACACACATTAATAAATTAATCTTTAATATATATAAATCAACTATCTTTGGTCTAGAGGTATTTGAACTATGATATAATAATAATATGTACATGTTACTATAATAAATTATAATTAGCATTTTACTAAAATATAATTAATAACCCTACACAGGGTACAACTCTTGACACTACTGTCACTATATATATATATCTCTATGCTAAAACAATAAATTATAAATAACATTTTTATAATAATAAATTACAATCAACTGCCTCTCACGACACGAAGTCAGTCACACGACACTGTTCAGTGTACACTACAACCAGGCCATCTTCAGTGTCCCACGACACCCTTTTCATCTCAGTGTTCCACTACGGTCCTGTGCATATCTCAGTGTTCCACTCCATCGTACGTCCCTCAGTGTCACACTACGGTCCTGGCCCAGTTCAGTGTAACACTCCAACCTTTTCTTCATGTAATGTCCCACTAAACAGCATCTGACGACTCCGGCCCACAGTTGATCAACGTAGACGGTGAGTCCACAGACATCACCGGTAGTCCAGTAAATCCTCTCCAAAGGCGGTTGACACACCGCTAGCCGAACACCATGCTGCAAGCTCACTGAATGCGGCCGTCAAGTAACTGAGGCCAACAGACTCAGTGAGCTGCGGTGAGCGCCAGTAGATAGGTACGATTCGGTGGTCAGGTACCTACTGCATAGACGTGTACCCTGAGGAGTTCAGGTACTTAATGTTGAAGCCAGTAGACGTGTACCCTTCGGTGGTCAGGTACCTACTGCTTAGGTGTGTACAGCGAGGCGCTCAGGTACATAATATTTCTAAAGCCAGTAGACGTGTACCCTTCGGTGGTCAGGTACCTACTGCTTAGGTGTGTACAGCGAGGCGCTCTGGTACATACTGTTACTAAAGCCAATAGACGTGTACCCTTCGGTGGTCAGGTACCTACTGCTTAAGTGTGTACAGCGAGGCGCTCTGGTACATACTGTTACTAAAGCCAGTAGACGTGTACCCTTCGGTGGTCAGGTACCTACTGCTTAGGTGTGTACCGTGAGGCACTCAGGCTCTTACTGCTCTAAGGCCGGCTCAGCAGCCCCCACATTGGGTTTGATGACGCACCCAGTGGTACTGCCGGCCGGCAGGTTAACTATTTAACCGCTAGTTTGGCAGGGGCCGCAACACCCCCACCACAAAAGGACCGACACACAAAGATCAATGTAATATGTATCCCGAACCGTCATCCCGGATATGATCATCCAGAAATCATTCTTGATAATCATTATCCTCCCGGACAGGCCACTCATATATTACAAAAAAGTAATTTTTAAAAGATGGTAAGATTTACTTCTTTTGTAATAAAGAGTTCGGGATACATAAATACACACATTAATAAATTAATCTTTAATATATATAAATCAACTATCTTTGGTCTAGAGGTATTTGAACTATGATATAATAATAATATGTACATGTTACTATAATAAATTATAATTAGCATTTTACTAAAATATAATTAATAACCCTACACAGGGTACAACTCTTGACACTACTGTCACTATATATATATATCTCTATGCTAAAACAATAAATTATAAATAACATTTTTATAATAATAAATTACAATCAACTGCCTCTCACGACACGAAGTCAGTCACACGACACTGTTCAGTGTACACTACAACCAGGCCATCTTCAGTGTCCCACGACACCCTTTTCATCTCAGTGTTCCACTACGGTCCTGTGCATATCTCAGTGTTCCACTCCATCGTACGTCCCTCAGTGTCACACTACGGTCCTGGCCCAGTTCAGTGTAACACTCCAACCTTTTCTTCATGTAATGTCCCACTAAACAGCATCTGACGACTCCGGCCCACAGTTGATCAACGTAGACGGTGAGTCCACAGACATCACCGGTAGTCCAGTAAATCCTCTCCAAAGGCGGTTGACACACCGCTAGCCGAACACCATGCTGCAAGCTCACTGAATGCGGCCGTCAAGTAACTGAGGCCAACAGACTCAGTGAGCTGCGGTGAGCGGTTCTTCAGCCAGTAGATAGGTACGATTCGGTGGTCAGGTACCTACTGCATAGACGTGTACCCTGAGGAGTTCAGGTACTTAATGTTGAAGCCAGTAGACGTGTACCCTTCGGTGGTCAGGTACCTACTGCTTAGGTGTGTACAGCGAGGCGCTCAGGTACATAATATTTCTAAAGCCAGTAGACGTGTACCCTTCGGTGGTCAGGTACCTACTGCTTAGGTGTGTACAGCGAGGCGCTCTGGTACATACTGTTACTAAAGCCAGTAGACGTGTACCCTTCGGTGGTCAGGTACCTACTGCTTAGGTGTGTACAGCGAGGCGCTCTGGTACATACTGTTACTAAAGCCAGTAGACGTGTACCCTTCGGTGGTCAGGTACCTACTGCTTAGGTGTGTACCGTGAGGCACTCAGGCTCTTACTGCTCTAAGGCCGGCTCAGCAGCCCCCACATTGGGTTTGATGACGCACCCAGTGGTACTGCCGGCCGGCAGGTTAACTATTTAACCGCTAGTTTGGCAGGGGCCGCAACAGTGGTGGTGGTGGTGGTGGTGATGACGGGTGTGTTATGACAGGTGGTGGTGGTGTTGGTGATGACGGGTGTGTTATGACAGGTGGTGATGGTGATGACGGGTGTGTGGTGGTGGTGGTGGTGATGGTGATGACGGGTGTGTTATGACAGGTGGTGGTGGTGATGGTGATGACGGGTGTGTTATGACAGGTGGTGGTGGTGATGGTGATGTCGGGTGTGTTATGACAGGTGGTGATGGTGATGACGGGTGTGTTATGACAGGTGGTGGTGGTGATGACGGGTGTTATGACAGGTGGTGATGGTGATGACGGGTGTGTTATGACAGGTGGTGGTGGTGATGACGGGTGTGTTATGACAGGTGGTGATGGTGATGACGGGTGTGTTATGACAGGTGGTGGTGGTGATGGTGATGACGGGTGTGTTATGACAGGTGGTGGTGGTGATGGTGATGACGGGTGTGTTATGACAGGTGGTGGTGGTGATGGTGATGACGGGTGTGTTATGACAGGTGGTGATGGTGATGACGGGTGTGTTATGACAGGTGGTGGTGGTGATGGTGATGACGGGTGTGTTATGACAGGTGGTGGTGGTGATGGTGATGACGGGTGTGTTATGACAGGTGGTGATGGTGATGACGGGTGTGTTATGACAGGTGGTGGTGGTGTTTGTGATGACGGGTGTGTTATGACAGGTGGTGATGGTGATGACGGGTGTGTTATGACAGGTGGTGGTGGTGATGGTGATGACGGGTGTGTTATGACAGGTGGTGGTGGTGATGGTGATGACGGGTGTGTTATGACAGGTGGTGATGGTGATGACGGGTGTGTTATGACAGGTGGTGGTGGTGATGGTGATGACGGGTGTGTTATGACAGGTGGTGGTGGTGATGGTGATGACGGGTGTGTTATGACAGTTGGTGGTGGTGATGGTGATGACGGGGTTGTTATGACAGTTGGTGGTGGTGATGGTGATGACGGGTGTGTTATGACAGGTGGTGATGGTGATGACGGGTGTGTTATGACAGGTGGTGATGGTGATGACAGGTGTGTTATGACAGGTGGTGCACAGTCTTTGGTTCAGTCAGGAGTGAAGAACTGTCTTATAAATCACGTATTTAGAAAATAAAATATACGTAATGTCACTTCACATATACAAACATACAGACTGTAGTGCTGCATACACAACTACATACAATACAACTTGGTGGTTCAACACTAACAATCACAACACCAGAATTCACACACACTAACGTGTGAAGACAGAGCAGAAAGAATTGTCAATACCCAGCCAGCAATGAATACAAGAACACTAACAGATAAGTTGATCTACAGTGTACTGATAACTGGGCCCCACACCCACCCTCTGGTTTTTCCTTAATCTCTTCCTCCCCCCCTCCCACCTCTCTCTTGCTCTCTCTCTCTCTCTCTCTCTCTCGCTCTCTCTCTCTCTCTCTCTCTCTCTCCCTCTCTCTCTCTCTCTCTCTCTCTCTCTCTCTCTCTCTCTCTCTCTCTCTCTCTCTCTCTTGCTCTCTCTCGCTCTCTCTCGCTCTCTCTCTCTCTCTCTCTCTCTCTCTCTCTCTCTCGCTCTCTCTCTCTCTCTCTCTCTCTCTCTCTCTCTCTCTCTCTCTCTCTCTCTCTCGCTCTCTCTCTCTCTCTCTCTCTCTCTCTCTCTCTCTCTCTCTCTCCCCGTATTTCTTAAGTTTTATACACAGTGTTTTACAAGGTTAGGTTAACGTTCCTAACTTTATTGATAAACTAAGAGCTGTTACCTACATCAGCTCATTTGAAAGCATTTTTATTGTTATGAGACATACAAGTACGGGACAGGATGAAGTTGGAGCCATCTGTGGGCCAGCATTTTCATTTTTTAACTGACTATGTCGCTGATATCAATATTATACGAACATTACTACAAAAAAAGTACTTTTTAAAGAAGGTAAGTTTTACTCCTTTTGTAATAAAGAGTTCGGGATACATAAATACACACATTAAAATCAATTAATCTTTAATATAATATAAAAATCAACTATCTTTGGTCTAGAGGTATTTGAACTAATAAACATCTGATAATATATACAGGTTACAATAATAAATTATAATTAGCATTTAAAATTATAAATAATCCGTGACCCTACACAGGGTACAACTTAGACACTACTGTGTCATATATCTCTATGCTAAAATAATAAATTAAGTAACATTTAAAATAATAAATTACAATCAACTGTTTCTCACGACACTTATCCGAGTTGTGACGCTCTTTCTCCACCGTGTCACTTGACACCCTTTTCTCCGTGTAATACACACACTTTCGCAACCGTGTCACACTTGACACCCTTGTCTCTGCGTCACACTACCCGCATAGCATACCCGTCGAGGCCAGTCACATGACACTATTCAATGTACACTACAACCTGGCCATCTTCAGTGTCACACGACACCCTTTTCTTCTCAGTGTTCCACTACGGTCCTGTGCATATCTCAGTGTTCCACTCCATCATACTTGTTTAAGTGTCACACTACGGTCCTGGCCCAGTTCAGTGTAACACTCCAACCTTTTCTTCATGTAATGTCCCACTAAACAGCATCCGATGACTCCGGCCCCACAGTTGACCAGCGTAGGCGGTGAGTCCGCAGACATCACCGGTAGTCCTGTAAATACTCTCTAAGGCCGGTAGAAGTACACCGTAAGATGGTCTGCTGAGTACTATCTACCACCTTCAAGACCAGTTGACACACCACAAGGTAGTCCGATGCAGCACACACTATGTTGCAAGCTCACTGAATGCGGCCGTCAAATAACTGAGGCCAACAGACTCAGTGAGCTGCGGTGAGCGCTTCTTCTAAAATCAGCAGAAGCCAGTAGAATACTCTACTGCCAGTAGATGTGTACCATTAGGTGTTCAGGTACCTACTGCTTCTAAAGCCAGTAGATGTGTACCATTAGGTGTTCAGGTACCTACTGCTTAGATGCGTACCGTGAGGTGTTCAGGTACTTAATGCTTACATGCGTACCGTTAGGTGTTCAGGTACATAATGCTTCTAAAGCCAGTAGATGTGTACCATTAGGTGTTCAGGTACCTACTGCTTAGATGCGTACCGTGAGGTGTTCATGTACATACTCAAGGAAGGTTCCTTGATGTTGGTGAGGGGCTCTTGATTTAGGGAATTGGATCTGTGCTCCAGTTCCCCGAATTAAGCCTGAATGCCTTCCACATCCCCCCCCCAGGCGCTGTATAATCCTCCGGGTTTAGCTCTTCCCCCTTGATTATAATAATAATCATGTACATACTGCTTAGATGCGTACCGTGAGGTGCTCAGGTACTTAATGCTCTAAGGCCGGCTCAGCAGTCCCCACATTGGGTTTGATGACGTACCCAGTGGTACTGCCGGACGGCAGGTTAACTATTTAACCGCTAGTTTGGCAGGGGGCCGTAACAAACATGTTCTCGACTCGAGTCATACTAGGAATAAATGATCTCACATGAAGTGATGTTCTAGAGAACCTTACAGCCAGAGTATAGTTGCTGCTTGCTGCCCGTCTTGTGGTGTAGAAGCTCACTTCTCGCTGTTCTTTGAGTGGATAGAAGTGTGGTACTTCGACAGTATTGGCCTTGTACATAACAGTAAGGCCACCCACATCCCTCCTGTTTGAAGGCTCTGCTAAAAGGACAGATCTATCCAGGATGGGTCATGAGACATCTTGCTCTGTTCTCTACTCTGTCAGGCAATTACAGATGAGAGGGATGGCAGGCAA
>NC_091292.1:14010566-14015566 GCF_038502225.1 Cherax quadricarinatus | reverse complement strand
ATGAATGCACGTGCAGAGTGCAGTAATGAATGCACGTGTAGAGTGCAGTAATGAATGCACGTGTAGAGTGCAGTAATGAATGCACGTGCAGAGTGTAGCAATGAATGCACGTGTAGAGTGCAGTAATGAATGCACGTGCAGAGTGCAGTAATGAATGCACGTGCAGAGTGCAGTAATGAATGCACGTGCAGAGTGCAGTAATGAATGCACGTGCAGAGTGCAGTAATGAATGCACGTGCAGAGTGCAGTAATGAATGCACGTGCAGAGTGCAGTAATGAATGCACGTGCAGAGTGCAGTAATGAATGCACGTGCAGAGTGCAGTAATGAATGCACGTGTAGAGTGCAGTAATGAATGCACGTGTAGAGTGCAGTAATGAATGCACGTGCAGAGTGCAGTAATGAATGCACGTGCAGAGTGCAGCAATGAATGCACGTGTAGAGTGCAGTAATGAATGCACGTGCAGAGTGCAGTAATGAATGCACGTGCAGAGTGCAGCAATGAATGCACGTGCAGAGTAGAGTGCAGTAATGCAGTATGCACGTGTAGAGTGCAGTAATGAATGCACGTGCAGAATACAGTAATGAATGCACGTGCAGAGTGCAGTAATGAATGCACGTGCAGAGTGCAGTAATGAATGCACGTGCAGAGTGCAGCAATGAATGCACGTGCAGAGTGCAGTAATGAATGCACGTGCAGAGTGCAGTAATGAATGCACGTGCAGAGTGCAGCAATGAATGCACGTGTAGAGTGCAGTAATGAATGCACGTGCAGAGTGCAGCAATGAATGCACGTGCAGAGTGCAGTAATGAATGCACGTGCAGAGTGCAGCAATGAATGCACGTGTAGAGTGCAGTAATGAATGCACGTGCAGAGTGCAGCAATGAATGCACGTGCAGAGTGCAGTAATGAATGCACGTGCAGAGTGCAGTAATGAGTGCACGTGCAGAGTGCAGTAATGAATGCACGTGCAGAGTGCAGTAATGAATGCACGTGTAGAGTGCAGTAATGAATGCACGTGCAGAGTGCAGTAATGAATGCACGTGTAGAGTGCAGTAATGAATGCACGTGCAGAGTGCAGTAATGAATGCACGTGTAGAGTGCAGTAATGAATGCACGTGCAGAGTGCAGTAATGAATGCACGTGCAGAGTGCTGCAATGAATGCACGTGCAGAGTGCTGTAATGAATGCACGTGCAGAGTGCAGCAATGAATGCACGTGCAGAGTGCAGTAATGAGTGCACGTGCAGAGTGCAGTAATGAATGCACTTGCAGAGTGCAGTAATGAGTGCACGTGCAGAGTGCATCTTCACTGACGGACACAAATTAAATATTTCTCCAGAACTTCTCAAATTCTAGTAAGATTATAAATCTTTGCTCGTCTGTCAAACGTCAGAGATTATACAAGAATCTTCAAACACAGACAGAATCCTACGGTAAACTTACTCATCATTTTGATGGAGAGGAATTCATTTTTTTTACAATGAGCTGTGAGTACACAGATCGGAGGAAGACTCGAACCGTGGTTCATGCGAGTGTTAGACTCAACGCTCTACCAGTCAGCCACGAGGGTTCCAATAGGATGAATTTCCTTTTACAACCAGCAACTCTGTGACATGACTGTACCAGCAGCAGTAACTCTGTGACATGACTGTACCAGCAGCAGCAACTCTGTGACATGACTGTACCAGCAGCAGCAACTCTGTGACATGACTGTACCAGCAGCAGCAACTCTGTGACATGACTGTACCAGCAGCAGCAACTCTGTGACATGACTGTACCAGCAGCAGCAACTCTGTGACATGACTGTACCAGCAGCAGCAACTCTGTGACATGACTGTACCAGCAGCAGCAACTCTGTGACATGACTGTACCAGCAGCAGCAACTCTGTGACATGACTGTACCAGCAGCTTCGTAGCTCAGTAGCGTTGGGCTGCTACCTGTCAGGCCCGCGGTTCGAGTCTCTATCCATTCATATAATTATGTATATGACAGCGTTAAGTGGATTACTGGGAGGCTGTTGTAGTACGTAAGCAGAGTAGGTAATGAGCACATTAGTACATGTAACAGTACATGATGTACATTATCAGTAGGGATTGTAGGTTCCTGTGAGAGTGAGTAACCTAGCACCTAGCACCTGCCACACTCACCTTTAACTTCACTTTCACTTATCTTCACTTGCTACCTTCACTCACCTTCACCTGCTACCTTCACTCACCTTCACCTGCTACCTTCACTCAACTTCACCGTCACCTGTTACCTTCACCTTCACTCAAGTGACTGAGGGCCCTGAATCTGCACTCTCTAGAAAAATATAGAATTAGGGGGGATATGATCGAGGTGTATAAATGGAAAACAGGAATAAATAAAGGGGATGTAAATAGCGTGCTAAAAATATCCAGCCAAGACAGGACTCGCAGCAATGGTGTCAAGTTGAAAAAATTCAGATTCAGGAAGGATATAGGAAAGCACTGGTTTGGTAATAGAGTTGTGGATGAGTGGAACAAACTCCCGAGTACCGTCATAGAAGCTAAGACGTTGTGTAGTTTTAAAAATAGGTTAGATAAATACATGAGTGGGTGTGGGTGGGTTTGAGTTGGACCTGACTAGCTTGGGCTACCAGGTCTGGTGCCGTGCCCCTTCCTTAAGTGGAAGTGACCTGACTAGGTGGTCATTGTTCTAGGCCGGGGGGTGGCATGGACCTGCACCGCATGGGTCAGTAGGCCTGTTGCAGTGTTCCTTCTTTCTTATGTTCTTATGTGACAAAAGCTCTCCACCCCCAGGATGCACCAGCACACCATCATGCTGGCTACATACACTCAGTAATCAGCAGGTGTTCTGTAATAGCAGGTGTTCTGTAACAGCAAGTGTTCTGTAACAGCAGGCGTTCTGTAATAGCAGGTGTGTTGTAACAGTAGGTGTGCTTTAACAGCAGGTGTGCTTTAACAGCAGGTGTGCTGTAACAGCAAGTGTTCTGTAACAGCAGGTGTAATGTAACAGCAGGTGTAATGTAACAGCAGGTGTAATGTAACAGCAGGTGTGCTGTAACAGTAGGTGTGCTTTGTTTCAACCCCTGAATGGGCCACAATGTATATAATGTATATTACCTTTTCATATAATTTTATATTGCTTATATTTGCGATAATAGCTAAATCATAAATATATTGCTTTATATTATTATTTGATTTAGTTACTTTTGTTAGGTAGGATGTAATATATTATGTGCTCCTACTTCAAGTCTTGATTGTGTAACTACTGTAATTATCGCTCGTGGATAGTTACTCTGCCGGCTTCTCGGTGTTGCTGGGCAGCAACTGTCCACGGAGCTATCACGTGATCGAGGGGGTGTTCACACCTCGCCTGAAATAGTCAGTCTGGTCTAGACTCTCTTGGTGGTTGGACGTATTCCTGACAAGACGTGCCTAACTCTCCCTTATTGGCCCTTGTTGTAAGATCGTCTCTGTCGCTTTTTTGTTGTTGGTTCTGTAGAACTCTGTTCACAGAACACTGTCTAGACTTAGTGATTTTCGACGTTGTACTGAGGTTGTGTGTCGCAAAGACACTGAGCAACTCAGGTCCTGAGCTGTAGCTTCTGACCTAACTTGTACTGGTATCTGTGTATTATCACAGCCGGAGATTTTCTTATGCTGAACTTAGATTCAGTAGTATGGGAGTTTTGTGACTTTTGTGGAGGATCTGCTGATAGTCCCTACTTAGTGTCGTTATATTATCTCCTTGTTCCTGATTCTGTGTCGCTGTTGCTTGTTATATTGCTAATGGGCTTATCAGTCGTTTTATTGTTCAAGCAAGCTGTTCTGATTACCAGGTGGTCGAGAAGTTAGTTAATGTGAGGACTTTGTCAGTCACTGGTTTAAGTCTAGTCGAGTCGTGAGACATAGCGAACTACTTAGAGCACTTACACACATACACACAAACTTATTTGTATATTGTATTATTAAATGTTAATGTACCAGACGGTACTTAAGACATAAATGTGATATGTACCTTCAGCACAATACTACTGTACACGAGAGAAGTGATTATTATTATTTTGTTTAAATTGATTAATTTATTTTAATTTGATAACATACTCCTAGACATCTTGATTGTTAATAAATTTATTAAATTTTAATTTCTCTAGTTAGTAGCCTACCAGTTGTAATCCTGAAGCACTATTGAATCATACTGAATTCTAATGGATAATTGGACAAGGATACTGACTAATTGTTACGAAAACCCAGTAACAGGCTGGATGCTAGAAGGGCAGTCCTTTCTAGTATTCACTGGAGATCTCTATGCTAATTAGAAATCGCGTTTTTTGTAACATGCTGTAACAGCAGGTGTCCTGTAACAGTAAGTGTGCTGTAACAGCAGGTGTGCTGTAACAGTAAGTGTCCTGTAACAGCAGGTGTCCTGTAACAGTAAGTGTGCTGTAACAGCAGGTGTGCTGTAACAGTAAGTGTGCTGTAACAGCAGGTGTGCTGTAACAGTAAGTGTGCTGTAACAGCAGGTGTCCTGTAACAGTAAGTGTGCTGTAACAGCAGGTGTGCTGTAACAGTAAGTGTGCTGTAACAGCAGGTGTGCTGTAACAGTAAGTGTGCTGTAGCAGCAGGTGTGCTGTAACAGTAAGTGTGCTGTAACAGTAAGTGTGCTGTAACAGCAGGTGTGCTGTAACAGTAAGTGTGCTGTAACAGCAGGTGTGCTGTAACAGTAAGTGTGCTGTAACAGCAGGTGTGCTGTAACAGTAAGTGTACTGTAACAGCAGGTGTGCTGCAACAGCAGGTGTGCAGTAACGAAAGGAATTCATATGTGAGTAGCTTGCCAGGTGTGGCGACCTGCCTCTACACGACTGCTACCAAAACACCAGCAGCAACTCCAGTTGCTGCTGGTGTTTTGGTAGCACCACAACCAGCACCACAACCAGCACCACCACCAACACCACAACCAGCACCATCACCAGCAGCACCACCAGCACCACCACCAGCACCACCACCACCACC
>NC_091292.1:13985566-13993066 GCF_038502225.1 Cherax quadricarinatus | reverse complement strand
TAGTGCTGCTGGTGGTGGTGCTGGAGGTGGTGCTGCTGGTGGTGCTGCTGGTAGTGCCTGCTGGCTGGTGGTGCCACGGTGGTACTGCTGGTAGTGCTGCTGGTGGTGGTGCTGCTGGTGGTACTGCTGGTAGTGCTGCTGGTGGTGGTGCTGGAGGTGGTGCTGCTGGTGGTACTGCTGGTAGTGCTGCTGGTGGTGGTGCTGGAGGTGGTGCTGCTGGTGGTACTGCTAGTGCTGCTGGTGGTGGTGCTGGAGGTGGTGCTGGTGGTACGCTAGGTGCTGCTGGTGGTGCTGGAGGTGGTGCTGCTGGTGGTACTGCTGGTAGTGCTGCTGGTGGTGGTGCTGGAGGTGGTGCTGCTGGTGGTACTGCTGGTAGTGCTGCTGGTGGTGGTGCTGGAGGTGGTGCTGCTGGTGGTACTGCTGGTAGTGCTGCTGGTGGTGGTGCTGGAGGTGGTGCTGCTGGTGGTACTGCTAGTAGTGCTGCTGGTGGTGGTGCTGGAGGTGGTGCTGCTGGTGGTGCTGCTGACAATAACATAAGTTACAGCAATATAAACACAAAATAACTAAGCAGGTTCAGACATACGATCTACATAACTCACAGAAATAACTTATAAGTTCGTCATTAGAGACCAACTCAAGACTTGATACAATGACGGTATGTATACTGAGACATGTTTGTATCTCTCAGAGTATATACACGTCGAGGTGCATATCTCTGTGTATATACGAAGAGATGTGTGTGTGTGTGTGTGTGTGTGTGTGTGTGTGTGTGTGTGTGTGTGTGTGTGTGTGTGTGTGTGTGTGTGTGTGTGTGTATGCGTATGTGTGTGTGTGTGTGTGTGTGTGTGTGTGTGTACTCACCTAGTTGTTCTCACCTAGTTGAGGTTGCGGGGGTCGAGTCCGAGCTCCTGGCCCCGCCTCTTCACTGATCGCTACTAGGGTGTGTGTGTGTGTGTGTGTGTGTGTGTGTGTGTGTGTGTGTATGTATGTGTGTGTGTGTGTGTGTGTGTGTGTGTGTGTGTGTGTGTGTGTGTGTATGTGTGTGTGTGTGTACGTATATATATATGTGTGTGTGTGTGTGTGTGTGTGTGTGTGTGTGTGTGTGTGTGTGTGTGTGTGTGTGTGTGTGTATGTATGTGTGTGTGTGTGTGTATGTGTGTGTGCGTGTGTGTGTATGTGTGTACGTATGTGTGTGTGTGTGTATGTGTGTGTGCGTATGAGTGTGTGTGTGTGTGTGTATGTGTGTGTGTGTGTGTGTGTGTGTGTGTGTGTGTGTGTGTACGTATGTGTGTGTGTGTGTGTGTGTGTGTGTGTGTGTGTGTGTGTGTGTGTGTGTGTGTACTCACCTATTTGTACTCACCTATTTGTGGTTGCAGGGGTCGAGTCACAGCTCCTGGCCCCGCCTCTTCGCTGATTGCTACTAGGTCCTCTCTCTCCCTGCCCCATGAGCTCTATCATACCTCACCTTAAAACTATGTATGGTTCCCGCCTCCACTATTTCACTTTCTAGGCTATTCCACGGCCTGACTACTCTATGACTGAAGAAATACTTCCTAACATCCCTTTGATTCATCTGAGTCTTCAACTTCCAATTCTGACCTCTTGTGTCTGTGTCCCTTCTCTGGAACATCCCGTCTTTGTCCACCTTGTCTATTCCGTGCAGTGTTTTATATGTCGTTATCATGTCTCCCCTGACCCTCTTGTCCTCCAGTGTCGTCAGGCCGATTTCCCTCAACCTTTCTTCGTAGGACAATCCCCGTAGCTCTGGGACTAGTCTTGTTGCAAACCTTTGCACTTTCTCTAATTTCTTGACGTGCTTGATTAGGTGTGGATTCCAAACTGGTGCTGCATACTCCAGTATTGGCCTGACGTATATGGTGTACAGTGTCTTGAACGATTCCTTACTGATGTATCGGAACGCTATCCGTAGGTTTGCCAGGCCCCCGTATGCTGCAACAGTTATCTGATTGATGTGCGCCTCAGGAGATATGCTCGGTGTTATACTCACCCCCAGATCTTTTTCCTTGAGTGAGGTTTGCAGTCTTTGGCCATCTAAACTATATTTTGTCTGCGGTCTTCTTTGCCTTTCCCCAATCTTCATGACTTTGCATTTGGCAGGGTTAAACTCAAGGAGCCAGTTGCTGGACCAGGCTTGTAGCCTGTCCAGGTCTCTTTGCAGTCCTGCCTGATCCTCATCCGATTTGATTCTTCTCATTAACTTCACATCATCTGCAAACAAGGACACTTCTGAGTCTATCCCTTCCGTTATGTCGTTCACATATACCAAGAACAGTACAGGTCCTAGGACTGACCCCTGTGGAACCCCGCTTGTCACAGGCGCCCACTCTGACACCTCGTCACGTACCATGACTCGTTGTTGCCTCCCTGTCAGGTATTCTTTGATCCATTGCAGTGCCTTTACTGTTATGTGTGCGTGATCCTCTAGCTTTTGCAGTAACCTCTTGTGAGGAACTGTGTCGAAGGCCTTCTTGCAGTCCAAAAAAATGCAGTCTATCCACCCCTCTCTCTCCTGTCTTACTTCTGTCACCTTGTCATAAAACTCTAGTAAGTTTGTGACACAGGATTTTCCTTCCCTGAAACCATGCTGGTTGTCAATTATACACTTGTTTCTTTCCAGGTGCTCCACCACTCTCCTCCTGATGATCTTCTCCATGACCTTGCATACTATACACGTTAGTGATACAGGTCTGTAGTTTAGTGCCTCATGTCTGTCTCCCTTTTTAAAAATTGGGACTACATTTGCCATTTTCCATACCTCGGGGAGTTGCCCAGTTGCCCTCTTTAAGGACCCACGTAGAGATGTTGTCTGGTCCCACCGCCTTTGAGGTGTCAATTTCGCATAGCAGCTTCTTCACCTCCTTGGTTATATGTACCTTATCCTGCACTTGCTGGTGTACCCCCCTGTTCTGATTTCCTGGAGTCCTACTGGTTTCCACTGTAAATACTTCTTTAAATCTCGTGTTGAGCTCCTGACATACCTCTCGGTCGTTTCTTGTGAATTCCCCATCACCCTTCGTCAGTCTGATTACCTGGTCCTTGACTGTTGTTTTCCTCCTGATGTGGCTGTACAACAGCTTCGGGTCAATCTTGACTTTCGATGCTATGTCATTTTCATATTGTCGCTGAGTCTCCCTTCTTATCTGTGCATATTCGTTTCTGGCTCTTCGGCTAATCTCTTTATTTTCCTGAGTTCTCTGTCTTCTGTACCTTTTCCATTCTCTAGTACACCTTGTTTTTGCCTCCCTACACCTTTGGGTGAACCAAGGACTCGTTCTGTTCTCATTATTTGTTTCCCTTGGGAACAAACCTCTCATCTGCCTTCTTGCATTTTGTTGCCACATATTCCATCATTTCTTGTACTGGTTTTCCTGTCAGTTCCCTCTCCCACTGAATGTCTTGAAGGAAGTTCCTCATGCCTGAGTAGGTCCCCCTTTTGTAGTTTGGTTTTTCCCACCCTATTCCTGCTACTCTCTCCACTTGGAGCTCAACTATGTAGTCGAAGCACAGAACCACATGATCACTAGCTCCCAGGGGCCTTTCATACATGATATCCTCGATGTGTGTGTGTGTGTGTGTGTGTGTGTGTGTGTGTGTGTGTGTGTGTTGCGGCCCCCTGCCAAACTAGCGGTTAAATAGTTAACCTGCCGGCCGGCAGTACCACTGGGTACGTCATCAAACCCAATGTGGGGACTGCTGAGCCGGCCTTAGAACATTAAGTACCTGAGTGCCTCACGGTGCGCACCTAAGCAGTAGGTACCTGAACACCTAAGGGTACACGTCTTCTGGTTCAGCAACATTAAGTACCAGAGTGCCTCACGGTGCGCATCTAAGCAGTAGGTACCTGACCACCTAATCGTACACCTCTACTGGCTTTAGAAACATTAAGTACCTGAGTGCCTCACGGTGCGCACCTAAGCAGTAGGTACCTGAACACCTAAGGGTACACGTCTACTGGCTTCAGCAACATTAAGTACCTGAACTCCTCAGGGTACGCATCTAAGCAGTAGTTACCTGGACACCTAATGGTACACAGCTACTGGCTTTAGAAACATCTAAGCAGTAGGTACCTGAACACCTAATCGTACCCATCTACTGGCGTTAGAAGAACCGCTCACCGCAGCTCACTGAGTCTGTTGGCCTCAGTTACTTGACGGCCGCATTCAGTGAGCTGGCAGCATGGTGTTCGGCTAGCGGTGTGTCAACCGGCCTTAGAGAGTATTTACAGGACTACCGGTGATGTCTGCGGACTCACCGCCTACGCTGGTCAACTGTGGGCCGGAGTCATCGGATGCTGTTTAGTGGGACATTACATGAAGAAAAGGTTGGAGTGTTACACTGAACTGGGCCAGGACCGTAGTGTGACACTTAAGCAAGTATGATGGAGTGGAACACTGAGATATGCACAGGACCGTAGTGGAACACTGAGAAGAAAAGGGTGTCGTGTGACACTGAAGATGGTCAGGTTGTAGTGTACATTGAATAGTGTCATGTGACTGGCCTCGACAAAGACGCTATGCGGGTAGTGTGACGCAGAGACAAGGGTGTCAAGTGTGACACGGTTGCGAAAGTGTGTGTATTACACGGAGAAAAGGGTGTCAAGTGACACGGTGGAGAAAGAGCGTCACAACTCGGATAAGTGTCGTGAGAAACAGTTGATTGTAATTTATTATTTTAAATGTTACTTAATTTATTATTTTAGCATAGAGATATATGACACAGTAGTGTCTAAGTTGTACCCTGTGTATGGTCACGGATTATTTATAATTTTAAATGCTAATTATAATTTATTATTGTAAGCTGTATATATTATCAGATGTTTATTAGTTCAAATACCTCTAGACCAAAGAAAGTTGATTTTTATATTATATTAAAGATTAATTGATTTTAATGTGTGTATTTATGTATCCCGAACTCTTTATTACAAAAGGAGTAAAACTATCATCTTTAAAAATTACTTTTTTTGTAATTGTGTGTGTGTGTGTGTGTGTGTGTGTCTGGTACACTCAGTGGTGTAATAATCTTGGTGGAATTACCAACATTATGTTAGGTAAAAGGACAAAAGCGCAACTAATGCGATATTTTATTGTGGCAACGTTTCGCTCTCCAGGTGCAAAGCATAATGTAGTTCATGGACTTGTGGTGGTGGTAGTAGTAGTGGTAATAGTAGTAGCTGTAGTACTTGTGGTGGTGATGGTAGTAGTAGTAGTGGCAGTTGTAGTAGTGGTAGTTGTGGTAGAAGTAATAGTAGTGGTAGCAGCTATATGAATGCAAGGTTCATTGTTTTGATGAGAATTCTTGCTAATACTTCAGAGATAATGAAGCTGCCGTTATTTTGTGTTTGAAACAGCGATTAATGATGATTCAAGACTTTTACGTCTAAGGAAATTACGTTCTTTAATCACTAGTCTGGCGTCGTTAAATATCATCACAGTTGGCGGGATTCCGGTGTTGTACCAAGCGTTCTTCAAGTTGTCATTCCTACATGCATTAATGTAGTCATTGAGACGTGTTTCAAGGTTTCTTGCTGTTTCACCTTCGTATATTCTGTCACAGCCTCCACAAGGGACAGTATAAGCCCCTGCGTTGAGTGGTTCAATGCTCTTCAATTTCGTCCTAGTCAGACCTGTTATGTCAGTACTGACTGCGATGGCGACTCTAGTGTTAGTTTGTGCGAGTAATTCAGAGATGTTCAGTGCAACCTGGCTGTAGGGAAGGATTAGTATAACTCTGTTAGGAATGGTGTTAGTGCGTGGAGAACTGATGATCTGAATGGTTGTTGTCTTGCAATCTTTGATGAAAAGGAAGGAAATTGTAGGTCAGTGAAGGTTTATGGTATACTGTGTGGGGGCTGTGACAGAATATACCTGGATGAAACAGCAAGAAACCTGGAAACACGTCTCAATGAACAAATTAATGCGTGTCGGAATGACAGCTTGAAGAATGTTAGCGTACAACACCGGAATTCCGCCAACCACCCGATGAAATTTAACGACGCCCGGCTAGTGATTAAAGAACGTAATTTCCGTAGACGTAAAAGTCTTGAATCATCATTAATCGCTGTTTCTAACACAAAATAAAGGTAGCTTCATTATTTCTGAAGTATTAGCAGTAATTATCATTACAACAATAAACCTCGTCGTCACATAGCTGCTACCACCACTACTACCACCATCACAACTACTACAACTACCAGTAATACTACTACTACTACTACAAGTACTACTATCTACATCGATAATATTATGCTTCGCACGTCACTTTGTACCTACATATACCTTCTGTGTCACTGTCATGTTCGAAACAGCTTAACAAAACTCCTGATAACAATAATAAAATGGTCGCATTAGTTGTGCCTGTCCTGTAACCTGACACTCAGTGGTGGTGTTCCATCACAGTGGTGGAGTTCCATCACAGTGGTGGAGTTCCATCACAGTGGTGGAGTTCCATCACAGTGGTGGAGTTCCATCAGTGGTGGTGTTCCATCACAGTGGTGGTGGTGTTCCATCACAGTGGTGGTGTTCCATCACAGTGGTGGAGTTCCATCACAGTGGTGGTGTTCCATCACAGTGGTGGTGGTGTTCCACCACAGTGGTGTTCCATCACAGTGGTGGAGTTCCGTCACAGTGGTGGTGTTCCATCACAGTGGTGGTGTTCCATCACAGTGGTGGTGTTCCATCACAGTGATGGTGTTCCATCACAGTGGTGGTGTTCCATCACAGTGGTGGTGTTCCATCACAGTGGTGGTGTTCCATCACAGTGGTGGTGTTCCATCACAGTGGTGGTGTTCCATCACAGTGGTGGTGTTCCATCACAGTGGTGGTGTTCCATCACAGTGGTGACGTCTTTGATGTATCAACCTCACCTGGATCCTCTCTGACTCCTCATTAGTACGCTTCACTGTCCAAATCTTTTCCTGGTGGCTCGGTCCTCAAACTCTGCTACACCCAGGAATTTTTCCCAGGGCTCATTTGCATACTTAAGTGTGTGTGTGTGTACTCACCTAGTTGTACTCACCTAGTTGAGGTTGCAGGGGTCGAGTCCAAGCTCCTGGCCCCGCCTCTTCACTGGTCACCATTAGGTCACTCTCCCTGAACCATGAGCTTTATCGTACCTCTGCTTAAAGCTATGTATGGATCCTGCCTCCACTACATCTCTTCCCAAACTATTCCACTTCCTGACTACTCTGTGGCTGAAGAAATACTTCCTAACCTCCCTGTGATTCATCTGTGTCTTCAACTTCCAACTGTGTCCCCTTGTTGCTGTGTCCCATCTGTGGAACATCCTGTCTTTGTCCACCTTGTCAATTCCTCTCAGTATTTTATATGTCGTTATCATATACCCCCCCTGTCTCTCCTGTCCTCCAGTGTCGTCAGGTTGATTTCCCTTAACTTCTCCTCGTAGGACATCCCTATTAGCTCTGGGACTAGTCTTGTTGCAAACCTTTGAACTTTCTCTAGTTTCTTTACCTGCTCGGCTAGA
>NC_091292.1:13915566-13980566 GCF_038502225.1 Cherax quadricarinatus | reverse complement strand
CGTTATAAAAGAGAGGCGGCGTAGTCTTTTGTGTTTTATAAAGTTAGTAGAGCACTGGCAACAGTCAGGAGAGATCAGTCCCAGACACACACTAGCAAACAGCAAGTAATGAATACAAAAGATGGAGAACTGAAGCAGAAGAGCAAGAAGTAAACACTCCAGTAAGAGAGCAAGAAGTAAACACTCCAGTAAGAGAGCAAGAAGTAAACACTCCAGTAAGAGAGCAAGAAGTAAACACTCCAGTAAGAGAGCAAGAAGTAAACACTCCAGTAAGAGAGCAAGAAATAAACACTCCAGTAAGAGAGCAAGAAGTAAACACTCCAGTAAGAGAGCAAGAAGTAAACACTCCAGTAAGAGAGCAAGAAGTAAACACTCCAGTAAGAGAGCAAGAAATAAACACTCCAGTAAGAGAGCAAGAAGTAAACACTCCAGTAAGAGAGCAAGAAGTAAACACTCCAGTAAGAGAGCAAGAAGTAAACACTCCAGTAAGAGAGCAAGAAGTAAACACTCCAGTAAGAGAGCAAGAAGTAAACACTCCAGTAAGAGAGCAAGAAGTAAACACGCCAGTAAGAGAGCAAGAAGTAAACACTCCAGTAAGAGAGCAAGAAGTAAACACGCCAGTAAGAGAGCAAGAAGTAAACACTCCAGTAAGAGAGCAAGAAGTAAACACTCCAGTAAGAGAGCAAGAAGTAAACACTCCAGTAAGAGAGCAAGAAATAAACACTCCAGTAAGAGAGCAAGAAGTAAACACTCCAGTAAGAGAGCAAGAAGTAAACACTCCAGTAAGAGAGCAAGAAGTAAACACTCCAGAAAGAGAGCAAGAAGTAAACACTCCAGTAAGAGAGCAAGAAATAAACACTCCAGTAAGAGAGCAAGAAGTAAACACTCCAGTAAGAGAGCAAGAAGTAAACACTCCAGTAAGAGAGCAAGAAATAAACACTCCAGTAAGAGAGCAAGAAGTAAACACTCCAGTAAGAGAGCAAGAAGTAAACACTCCAGTAAGAGAGCAAGAAATAAACACTCCAGTAAGAGAGCAAGAAGTAAACACTCCAGTAAGAGAGCAAGAAGTAAACACTCCAGTAAGAGAGCAAGAAGTAAACACTCCAGTAAGAGAGCAAGAAGTAAACACTCCAGTAAGAGAGCAAGAAATAAACACTCCAGTAAGAGAGCAAGAAGTAAACACTCCAGTAAGAGAGCAAGAAATAAATACTCCAGTAAGAGAGCAAGAAGTAAACACTCCAGTAAGAGAGCAAGAAGTAAACACTCCAGTAAGAGAGCAAGAAGTAAACACTCCAGTAAGAGAGCAAGAAATAAACACTCCAGTAAGAGAGCAAGAAGTAAACACTCCAGTAAGAGAGCAAGAAGTAAACACTCCAGTAAGAGAGCAAGAAATAAACACTCCAGTAAGAGAGCAAGAAGTAAACACTCCAGTAAGAGAGCAAGAAGTAAACACTCCAGTAAGAGAGAAAAACACTCCAGTAACAAGAAAGAAGTAAACACTCCAGTAAGAGAGCAAGAAGTAAACACTCCAGTAAGAGAGCAAGAAGTAAACACTCCAGTAAGAGAGCAAGAAGTAAACACTCCAGTAAGAGAGCAAGAAGTAAACACTCCAGTAAGAGAGCAAGAAGTAAACACTCCAGTAAGAGAGCAAGAAGTAAACACTCCAGTAAGAGAGCAAGAAGTAAACACTCCAGTAAGAGAGCAAGAAGTAAACACTCCAGTAAGAGAGCAAGAAGTAAACACTCCAGTAAGAGAGCAAGAAGTAAACACTCCAGTAAGAGAGCAAGAAGTAAACACTCCAGTAAGAGAGCAAGAAGTAAACACTCCAGTAAGAGAGCAAGAAGTAAACACTCCAGTAAGAGAGCAAGAAGTAAACACTCCAGTAAGAGAGCAAGAAGTAAACACTCCAGTAAGAGAGCAAGAAGTAAACACTCCAGTAAGAGAGCAAGAAGTAAACACTCCAGTAAGAGAGCAAGAAGTAAACACTCCAGTAAGAGAGCAAGAAGTAAACACTCCAGTAAGAGAGCAAGAAGTAAACACTCCAGTAAGAGAGCAAGAAAAACACTCCAGTAAGAGAGCAAGAAGTAAACACTCCAGTAAGAGAGCAAGAAGTAAACACTCCAGTAAGAGAGCAAGAAGTAAACACTCCAAAGAGAGCACTCCAGTAAGAGAGCAAGAAGTAAACACTCCAGTAAGAGAGCAAGAAGTAAACACTCCAGTAAGAGAGCAAGAAATCCAAAGAGAGCACTCCAGTAAGAGAGCAAGAAGTAAACACTCCAGTAAGAGAGCAAGAAGTAAACACTCCAGTAAGAGAGCAAGAAGTAAACACTCCAGTAAGAGAGCAAGAAGTAAACACTCCAGTAAGAGAGCAAGAAGTAAACACTCCAGTAAGAGAGCAAGAAGTAAACACTCCAGTAAGAGAGCAAGAAGTAAACACTCCAGTAAGAGAGCAAGAAGTAAACACTCCAGTAAGAGAGCAAGAAGTAAACACTCCAGTAAGAGAGCAAGAAGTAAACACTCCAGTAAGAGAGCAAGAAGTAAACACTCCAAAGAGAGCACTCCAGTAAGAGAGCAAGAAGTAAACACTCCAGTAAGAGAGCAAGAAATAAACACTCCAGTAAGAGAGCAAGAAGTAAACACTCCAGTAAGAGAGCAAGAAATAAACACTCCAGTAAGAGAGCAAGAAGTAAACACTCCAGTAAGAGAGCAAGAAATAAACACTCCAGTAAGAGAGCAAGAAATAAACACTCCAGTAAGAGAGCAAGAAGTAAACACTCCAGTAAGAGAGCAAGAAATAAACACTCCAGTAAGAGAGCAAGAAGTAAACACTCCAGTAAGAGAGCAAGAAGTAAACACTCCAGTAAGAGAGCAAGAAGTAAACACTCCAGTAAGAGAGCAAGAAGTAAACACTCCAGTAAGAGAGCAAGAAGTAAACACTCCAGTAAGAGAGCAAGAAGTAAACACTCCAGTAAGAGAGCAAGAAGTAAACACTCCAGTAAGAGAGCAAGAAGTAAACACTCCAGTAAGAGAGCAAGAAGTAAACACTCCAGTAAGAGAGCAAGAAGTAAACACTCCAGTAAGAGAGCAAGAAGTAAACACTCCAGTAAGAGAGCAAGAAGTAAACACTCCAGTAAGAGAGCAAGAAGTAAACACTCCAGTAAGAGAGCAAGAAGTAAACACTCCAGTAAGAGAGCAAGAAGTAAACACTCCAGTAAGAGAGCAAGAAGTAAACACTCCAGTAAGAGAGCAAGAAGTAAACACTCCAGTAAGAGAGCAAGAAGTAAACACTCCAGTAAGAGAGCAAGAAGTAAACACTCCAGTAAGAGAGCAAGAAGTAAACACTCCAGTAAGAGAGCAAGAAGTAAACACTCCAGTAAGAGAGCAAGAAGTAAACACTCCAGTAAGAGAGCAAGAAGTAAACACTCCAGTAAGAGAGCAAGAAGTAAACACTCCAGTAAGAGAGCAAGAAGTAAACACTCCAGTAAGAGAGCAAGAAGTAAACACTCCAGTAAGAGAGCAAGAAGTAAACACTCCAGTAAGAGAGCAAGAAGTAAACACTCCAGTAAGAGAGCAAGAAGTAAACACTCCAGTAAGAGAGCAAGAAGTAAACACTCCAGTAAGAGAGCAAGAAGTAAACACTCCAGTAAGAGAGCAAGAAGTAAACACTCCAGTAAGAGAGCAAGAAGTAAACACTCCAGTAAGAGAGCAAGAAGTAAACACTCCAGTAAGAGAGCAAGAAGTAAACACTCCAGTAAGAGAGCAAGAAGTAAACACTCCAGTAAGAGAGCAAGAAGTAAACACTCCAGTAAGAGAGCAAGAAGTAAACACTCCAGTAAGAGAGCAAGAAGTAAACACTCCAGTAAGAGAGCAAGAAGTAAACACTCCAGTAAGAGAGCAAGAAGTAAACACTCCAGTAAGAGAGCAAGAAGTAAACACTCCAGTAAGAGAGCAAGAAGTAAACACTCCAGTAAGAGAGCAAGAAGTAAACACTCCAGTAAGAGAGCAAGAAGTAAACACTCCAGTAAGAGAGCAAGAAGTAAACACTCCAGTAAGAGAGCAAGAAGTAAACACTCCAGTAAGAGAGCAAGAAGTAAACACTCCAGTAAGAGAGCAAGAAGTAAACACTCCAGTAAGAGAGCAAGAAGTAAACACTCCAGTAAGAGAGCAAGAAGTAAACACTCCAGTAAGAGAGCAAGAAGTAAACACTCCAGTAAGAGAGCAAGAAGTAAACACTCCAGTAAGAGAGCAAGAAGTAAACACTCCAGTAAGAGAGCAAGAAGTAAACACTCCAGTAAGAGAGCAAGAAGTAAACACTCCAGTAAGAGAGCAAGAAGTAAACACTCCAGTAAGAGAGCAAGAAGTAAACACTCCAGTAAGAGAGCAAGAAGTAAACACTCCAGTAAGAGAGCAAGAAGTAAACACTCCAGTAAGAGAGCAAGAAGTAAACACTCCAGTAAGAGAGCAAGAAGTAAACACTCCAGTAAGAGAGCAAGAAGTAAACACTCCAGTAAGAGAGCAAGAAGTAAACACTCCAGTAAGAGAGCAAGAAGTAAACACTCCAGTAAGAGAGCAAGAAGTAAACACTCCAGTAAGAGAGCAAGAAGTAAACACTCCAGTAAGAGAGCAAGAAGTAAACACTCCAGTAAGAGAGCAAGAAGTAAACACTCCAGTAAGAGAGCAAGAAGTAAACACTCCAGTAAGAGAGCAAGAAGTAAACACTCCAGTAAGAGAGCAAGAAGTAAACACTCCAGTAAGAGAGCAAGAAGTAAACACTCCAGTAAGAGAGCAAGAAGTAAACACTCCAGTAAGAGAGCAAGAAGTAAACACTCCAGTAAGAGAGCAAGAAGTAAACACTCCAGTAAGAGAGCAAGAATTAAACACTCCAGTAAGAGAGCAAGAAGTAAACACTCCAGTAAGAGAGCAAGAAGTAAACACTCCAGTAAGAGAGCAAGAAGTAAACACTCCAGTAAGAGAGCAAGAAGTAAACACTCCAGTAAGAGAGCAAGAAGTAAACACTCCAGTAAGAGAGCAAGAAGTAAACACTCCAGTAAGAGAGCAAGAAGTAAACACTCCAGTAAGAGAGCAAGAAGTAAACACTCCAGTAAGAGAGCAAGAAGTAAACACTCCAGTAAGAGAGCAAGAAGTAAACACTCCAGTAAGAGAGCAAGAAGTAAACACTCCAGTAAGAGAGCAAGAAGTAAACACTCCAGTAAGAGAGCAAGAAGTAAACACTCCAGTAAGAGAGCAAGAAGTAAACACTCCAGTAAGAGAGCAAGAAGTAAACACTCCAGTAAGAGAGCAAGAAGTAAACACTCCAGTAAGAGAGCAAGAAGTAAACACTCCAGTAAGAGAGCAAGAAGTAAACACTCCAGTAAGAGAGCAAGAAGTAAACACTCCAGTAAGAGAGCAAGAAGTAAACACTCCAGTAAGAGAGCAAGAAGTAAACACTCCAGTAAGAGAGCAAGAAGTAAACACTCCAGTAAGAGAGCAAGAAGTAAACACTCCAGTAAGAGAGCAAGAAGTAAACACTCCAGTAAGAGAGCAAGAAGTAAACACTCCAGTAAGAGAGCAAGAAGTAAACACTCCAGTAAGAGAGCAAGAAGTAAACACTCCAGTAAGAGAGCAAGAAGTAAACACTCCAGTAAGAGAGCAAGAAGTAAACACTCCAGTAAGAGAGCAAGAAGTAAACACTCCAGTAAGAGAGCAAGAAGTAAACACTCCAGTAAGAGAGCAAGAAGTAAACACTCCAGTAAGAGAGCAAGAAGTAAACACTCCAGTAAGAGAGCAAGAAGTAAACACTCCAGTAAGAGAGCAAGAAGTAAACACTCCAGTAAGAGAGCAAGAAGTAAACACTCCAGTAAGAGAGCAAGAAGTAAACACTCCAGTAAGAGAGCAAGAAGTAAACACTCCAGTAAGAGAGCAAGAAGTAAACACTCCAGTAAGAGAGCAAGAAGTAAACACTCCAGTAAGAGAGCAAGAAGTAAACACTCCAGTAAGAGAGCAAGAAGTAAACACTCCAGTAAGAGAGCAAGAAGTAAACACTCCAGTAAGAGAGCAAGAAGTAAACACTCCAGTAAGAGAGCAAGAAGTAAACACTCCAGTAAGAGAGCAAGAAGTAAACACTCCAGTAAGAGAGCAAGAAGTAAACACTCCAGTAAGAGAGCAAGAAGTAAACACTCCAGTAAGAGAGCAAGAAGTAAACACTCCAGTAAGAGAGCAAGAAGTAAACACTCCAGTAAGAGAGCAAGAAGTAAACACTCCAGTAAGAGAGCAAGAAGTAAACACTCCAGTAAGAGAGCAAGAAGTAAACACTCCAGTAAGAGAGCAAGAAGTAAACACTCCAGTAAGAGAGCAAGAAGTAAACACTCCAGTAAGAGAGCAAGAAGTAAACACTCCAGTAAGAGAGCAAGAAGTAAACACTCCAGTAAGAGAGCAAGAAGTAAACACTCCAGTAAGAGAGCAAGAAGTAAACACTCCAGTAAGAGAGCAAGAAGTAAACACTCCAGTAAGAGAGCAAGAAGTAAACACTCCAGTAAGAGAGCAAGAAGTAAACACTCCAGTTAGAGAGCAAGAAGTAAACACTCCAGTAAGAGAGCAAGAAGTAAACACTCCAGTAAGAGAGCAAGAGAGCAAGAAGTAAACACTCCAGTAAGAGAGCAAGAAGTAAACACTCCAGTAAGAGAGCAAGAAGTAAACACTCCAGTAAGAGAGCAAGAAGTAAACACTCCAGTAAGAGAGCAAGAAGTAAACACTCCAGTAAGAGAGCAAGAAGTAAACACTCCAGTAAGAGAGCAAGAAGTAAACACTCCAGTAAGAGAGCAAGAAGTAAACACTCCAGTAAGAGAGCAAGAAGTAAACACTCCAGTAAGAGAGCAAGAAGTAAACACTCCAGTAAGAGAGCAAGAAGTAAACACTCCAGTAAGAGAGCAAGAAGTAAACACTCCAGTAAGAGAGCAAGAAGTAAACACTCCAGTAAGAGAGCAAGAAGAGAGCAAGAAGTAAACACTCCAGTAAGAGAGCAAGAAGTAAACACTCCAGTAAGAGAGCAAGAAGTAAACACTCCAGTAAGAGAGCAAGAAGTAAACACTCCAGTAAGAGAGCAAGAAGTAAACACTCCAGTAAGAGAGCAAGAAGTAAACACTCCAGTAAGAGAGCAAGAAGTAAACACTCCAGTAAGAGAGCAAGAAGTAAACACTCCAGTAAGAGAGCAAGAAGTAAACACTCCAGTAAGAGAGCAAGAAGTAAACACTCCAGTAAGAGAGCAAGAAGTAAACACTCCAGTAAGAGAGCAAGAAGTAAACACTCCAGTAAGAGAGCAAGAAGTAAACACTCCAGTAAGAGAGCAAGAAGTAAACACTCCAGTAAGAGAGCAAGAAGTAAACACTCCAGTAAGAGAGCAAGAAGTAAACACTCCAGTAAGAGAGCAAGAAGTAAACACTCCAGTAAGAGAGCAAGAAGTAAACACTCCAGTAAGAGAGCAAGAAGTAAACACTCCAGTAAGAGAGCAAGAAGTAAACACTCCAGTAAGAGAGCAAGAAGTAAACACTCCAGTAAGAGAGCAAGAACTAAACACTCCAGTAAGAGAGCAAGAAGTAAAAGAGAGCAAGAAGTAAACACTCCAGTAAGAGAGCAAGAAGTAAACACTCCAGTAAGAGAGCAAGAAGTAAACACTCCAGTAAGAGAGCAAGAAGTAAACACTCCAGTAAGAGAGCAAGAAGTAAACACTCCAGTAAGAGAGCAAGAAGTAAACACTCCAGTAAGAGAGCAAGAAGTAAACACTCCAGTAAGAGAGCAAGAAGTAAACACTCCAGTAAGAGAGCAAGAAGTAAACACTCCAGTAAGAGAGCAAGAAGTAAACACTCCAGTAAGAGAGCAAGAAGTAAACACTCCAGTAAGAGAGCAAGAAGTAAACACTCCAGTAAGAGAGCAAGAAGTAAACACTCCAGTAAGAGAGCAAGAAGTAAACACTCCAGTAAGAGAGCAAGAAGTAAACACTCCAGTAAGAGAGCAAGAAGTAAACACTCCAGTAAGAGAGCAAGAAGTAAACACTCCAGTAAGAGAGCAAGAAGTAAACACTCCAGTAAGAGAGCAAGAAGTAAACACTCCAGTAAGAGAGCAAGAAGTAAACACTCCAGTAAGAGAGCAAGAAGTAAACACTCCAGTAAGAGAGCAAGAAGTAAACACTCCAGTAAGAGAGCAAGAAGTAAACACTCCAGTAAGAGAGCAAGAAGTAAACACTCCAGTAAGAGAGCAAGAAGTAAACACTCCAGTAAGAGAGCAAGAAGTAAACACTCCAGTAAGAGAGCAAGAAGTAAACACTCCAGTAAGAGAGCAAGAAGTAAACACTCCAGTAAGAGAGCAAGAAGTAAACACTCCAGTAAGAGAGCAAGAAGTAAACACTCCAGTAAGAGAGCAAGAAGTAAACACTCCAGTAAGAGAGCAAGAAGTAAACACTCCAGTAAGAGAGCAAGAAGTAAACACTCCAGTAAGAGAGCAAGAAGTAAACACTCCAGTAAGAGAGCAAGAAGTAAACACTCCAGTAAGAGAGCAAGAAGTAAACACTCCAGTAAGAGAGCAAGAAGTAAACACTCCAGTAAGAGAGCAAGAAGTAAACACTCCAGTAAGAGAGCAAGAAGTAAACACTCCAGTAAGAGAGCAAGAAGTAAACACTCCAGTAAGAGAGCAAGAAGTAAACACTCCAGTAAGAGAGCAAGAAGTAAACACTCCAGTAAGAGAGCAAGAAGTAAACACTCCAGTAAGAGAGCAAGAAGTAAACACTCCAGTAAGAGAGCAAGAAGTAAACACTCCAGTAAGAGAGCAAGAAGTAAACACTCCAGTAAGAGAGCAAGAAGTAAACACTCCAGTAAGAGAGCAAGAAGTAAACACTCCAGTAAGAGAGCAAGAAGTAAACACTCCAGTAGGAGAGCAAGAAGTAAACACTCCAGTAAGAGAGCAAGAAGTAAACACTCCAGTAAGAGAGCAAGAAGTAAACACTCCAGTAAGAGAGCAAGAAGCAAGAAATAAACACTCCAGTAAGAGAGCAAGAAATAAACACTCCAGTAAGAGAGCAAGAAATAAACACTCCAGTAAGAGAGCAAGAAGTAAACACTCCAGTAAGAGAGCAAGAAGTAAGAGAGCAAGAAGTAAACACTCCAGTAAGAGAGCAAGAAGTAAACACTCCAGTAAGAGAGCAAGAAGTAAACACTCCAGTAAGAGAGCAAGAAGTAAACACTCCAGTAAGAGAGCAAGAAATAAACACTCCAGTAAGAGAGCAAGAAGTAAACACTCCAGTAAGAGAGCAAGAAGTAAACACTCCAGTAAGAGAGCAAGAAGTAAACACTCCAGTAAGAGAGCAAGAAGTAAACACTCCAGTAAGAGAGCAAGAAGTAAACACTCCAGTAAGAGAGCAAGAAATAAACACTCCAGTAAGAGAGCAAGAAGTAAACACTCCAGTAAGAGAGCAAGAAGTAAACACTCCAGTAAGAGAGCAAGAAGTAAACACTCCAGTAAGAGAGCAAGAAGTAAACACTCCAGTAAGAGAGCAAGAAGTAAACACTCCAGTAAGAGAGCAAGAAGTAAACACTCCAGTAAGAGAGCAAGAAGTAAACACTCCAGTAAGAGAGCAAGAAGTAAACACTCCAGTAAGAGAGCAAGAAGTAAACACTCCAGTAAGAGAGCAAGAAGTAAACACTCCAGTAAGAGAGCAAGAAGTAAACACTCCAGTAAGAGAGCAAGAAGTAAACACTCCAGTAAGAGAGCAAGAAGTAAACACTCCAGTAAGAGAGCAAGAAGTAAACACTCCAGTAAGAGAGCAAGAAGTAAACACTCCAGTAAGAGAGCAAGAAGTAAACACTCCAGTAAGAGAGCAAGAAGTAAACACTCCAGTAAGAGAGCAAGAAGTAAACACTCCAGTAAGAGAGCAAGAAGTAAACACTCCAGTAAGAGAGCAAGAAGTAAACACTCCAGTAAGAGAGCAAGAAATAAACACTCCAGTAAGAGAGCAAGAAGTAAACACTCCAGTAAGAGAGCAAGAAGTAAACACTCCAGTAAGAGAGCAAGAAGTAAACACTCCAGTAAGAGAGCAAGAAGTAAACACTCCAGTAAGAGAGCAAGAAGTAAACACTCCAGTAAGAGAGCAAGAAATAAACACTCCAGTAAGAGAGCAAGAAGTAAACACTCCAGTAAGAGAGCAAGAAGTAAACACTCCAGTAAGAGAGCAAGAAGTAAACACTCCAGTAAGAGAGCAAGAAGTAAACACTCCAGTAAGAGAGCAAGAAATAAACACTCCAGTAAGAGAGCAAGAAATAAACACTCCAGTAAGAGAGCAAGAAATAAACACAGGGAGCAGGAGGAAGAATAAATCTGAATATGACAGCAACAACAAAAACTGAAATCAATCAATCCACTACTACATTATACTGAGTCACTCTACATTATACTGAGTCACTCTACATTATACTGAGTCACTCTACATTATACTGAGTCACTCTACATTATACTGAGTCACTCCACATTATACTGAGTCACTCCACATTATACTGAGTCACTCAACATTATACTGAGTCACTCTACATTATACTGAGTCACTCCACATTATACTGAGTCACTCCACATTATACTGAGTCACTCCACATTATACTGAGTCACTCTACATTATACTGAGTCACTCTACATTATACTGAGTCACTCTACATTATACTGAGTCACTCCACATTATACTGAGTCACTCCACATTATACTGAGTCACTCCACATTATACTGAGTCACTCCACATTATACTGAGTCACTCTACATTATACTGAGTCACTCCACATTATACTGAGTCACTCTACATTATACTGAGTCACTCATTATACTGAGTCACTCTACATTATACTGAGTCACTCATTATACTGAGTCACTCATTATACTGAGTCACTCTACATTACACTGAGTCACTCTACATTATACTGAGTCACTCCACATTATACTGAGTCACTGCACATTATACTGAGTCACTCTACATTATACTGAGTCACTCCACATTATACTGAGTCACTCTACATTATACTGAGTCACTCATTATACTGAGTCACTCCACATTATACTGAGTCACTCATTATACTGAGTCACTCATTATACTGAGTCACTCTACATTATACTGAGTCACTCATTATACTGAGTCACTCCACATTATACTGAGTCACTCCACATTATACTGAGTCACTCTACATTATACTGAGTCACTCATTATACTGAGTCACTCCACATTATACTGAGTCACTCATTATACTGAGTCACTCATTATACTGAGTCACTCTACATTATACTGAGTCACTCATTATACTGAGTCACTCCACATTATACTGAGTCACTCCACATTATACTGAGTCACTCATTATACTGAGTCACTCCACATTATACTGAGTCACTCATTATACTGAGTCACTCCAAATTATACTGAGTCACTCTACATTATACTGAGTCACTCATTATACTGAGTCACTCCACATTATACTGAGTCACTCTACATTATACTGAGTCACTCTACATTATACTGAGTCACTCTACATTATACTGAGTCACTCCACATTATACTGAGTCACTCCGCATTATACTGAGTCACTCCACATTATACTGAGTCACTCTACATTATACTGAGTCACTCTACATTATACTGAGTCACTCTACATTATACTGAGTCACTCCACATTATACTGAGTCACTCTACATTATACTGAGTCACTCTACATTATACTGAGTCACTCTCCATTATACTGAGTCACTCCACATTATACTGAGTCACTCCACATTATACTGAGTCACTCTACATTATACTGAGTCACTCTACATTATACTGAGTCACTCTACATTATACTGAGTCACTCCACATTATACTGAGTCACTCTACATTATACTGAGTCACTCTACATTATACTGAGTCACTCCACATTATACTGAGTCACTCTACATTATACTGAGTCACTCATTATACTGAGTCACTCCACATTATACTGAGTCACTCTACATTATACTGAGTCACTCATTATACTGAGTCACTCCACATTATACTGAGTCACTCTACATTATACTGAGTCACTCATTATACTGAGTCACTCCACATTATACTGAGTCACTCTACATTATACTGAGTCACTCTACATTATACTGAGTCACTCTACATTATACTGAGTCACTCTACATTATACTGAGTCACTCATTATACTGAGTCACTCCACATTATACTGAGTCACTCTACATTATACTGAGTCACTCTACATTATACTGAGTCACTCTACATTATACTGAGTCACTCTACATTATACTGAGTCACTCCACATTATACTGAGTCACTCTACATTATACTGAGTCACTCTACATTATACTGAGTCACTCTACATTATACTGAGTCACTCTACATTATACTGAGTCACTCTACATTATACTGAGTCACTCTACATTATACTGAGTCACTCTACATTATACTGAGTCACTCTACATTATACTGAGTCACTCTACATTATACTGAGTCACTCTACATTATACTGAGTCACTCCACATTATACTGAGTCACTCCACATTATACTGAGTCACTCTACATTATACTGAGTCACTCATTATACTGAGTCACTCCACATTATACTGAGTCACTCATTATACTGAGTCACTCCACGTTATACTGAGTCACTCATTATACTGAGTCACTCCACATTATACTGAGTCACTCATTATACTGAGTCACTCATTATACTGAGTCACTCCACATTATACTGATTCACTCATTATACTGAGTCACTCTACATTATACTGAGTCACTCCACATTATACTGAGTCACTCATTATACTGAGTCACTCTACATTATACTGAGTCACTCATTATACTGAGTCACTCTACATTATACTGAGTCACTCATTATACTGAGTCACTCATTATACTGAGTCACTCCACATTATACTGAGTCACTCTACATTATACTGAGTCACTCTACATTATACTGAGTCACTCTACATTATACTGAGTCACTCTACATTATACTGAGTCACTCCACATTATACTGAGTCACTCTACATTATACTGAGTCACTCTACATTATACTGAGTCACTCTACATTATACTGAGTCACTCTACATTATACTGAGTCACTCTACATTATACTGAGTCACTCTACATTATACTGAGTCACTCTACATTATACTGAGTCACTCTACATTATACTGAGTCACTCTACATTATACTGAGTCACTCTACATTATACTGAGTCACTCCACATTATACTGAGTCACTCCACATTATACTGAGTCACTCTACATTATACTGAGTCACTCATTATACTGAGTCACTCCACATTATACTGAGTCACTCATTATACTGAGTCACTCCACGTTATACTGAGTCACTCATTATACTGAGTCACTCCACATTATACTGAGTCACTCATTATACTGAGTCACTCATTATACTGAGTCACTCCACATTATACTGATTCACTCATTATACTGAGTCACTCCACATTATACTGAGTCACTCTACATTATACTGAGTCACTCATTATACTGAGTCACTCCACATTATACTGAGTCACTCTACATTATACTGAGTCACTCATTATACTGAGTCACTCCACATTATACTGAGTCACTCTACATTATACTGAGTCACTCATTATACTGAGTCACTCCACATTATACTGAGTCACTCTACATTATACTGAGTCACTCTACATTATACTGAGTCACTCTACATTATACTGAGTCACTCTACATTATACTGAGTCACTCATTATACTGAGTCACTCCACATTATACTGAGTCACTCTACATTATACTGAGTCACTCTACATTATACTGAGTCACTCTACATTATACTGAGTCACTCTACATTATACTGAGTCACTCCACATTATACTGAGTCACTCTACATTATACTGAGTCACTCTACATTATACTGAGTCACTCTACATTATACTGAGTCACTCTACATTATACTGAGTCACTCTACATTATACTGAGTCACTCTACATTATACTGAGTCACTCTACATTATACTGAGTCACTCTACATTATACTGAGTCACTCTACATTATACTGAGTCACTCTACATTATACTGAGTCACTCCACATTATACTGAGTCACTCCACATTATACTGAGTCACTCTACATTATACTGAGTCACTCATTATACTGAGTCACTCCACATTATACTGAGTCACTCATTATACTGAGTCACTCCACGTTATACTGAGTCACTCATTATACTGAGTCACTCCACATTATACTGAGTCACTCATTATACTGAGTCACTCATTATACTGAGTCACTCCACATTATACTGATTCACTCATTATACTGAGTCACTCTACATTATACTGAGTCACTCCACATTATACTGAGTCACTCATTATACTGAGTCACTCTACATTATACTGAGTCACTCATTATACTGAGTCACTCTACATTATACTGAGTCACTCATTATACTGAGTCACTCATTATACTGAGTCACTCTACATTATACTGAGTCACTCATTATACTGAGTCACTCATTATACTGAGTCACTCATTATACTGAGTCACTCATTATACTGAGTCACTCTACATTATACTGAGTCACTCCACATTATACTGAGTCACTCATTATACTGAGTCACTCTACATTATACTGAGTCACTCATTATACTGAGTCACTCATTATACTGAGTCACTCATTATACTGAGTCACTCTACATTATACTGAGTCACTCCACATTATACTGAGTCACTCATTATACTGAGTCACTCTACATTATACTGAGTCACTCATTATACTGAGTCACTCATTATGCTGAGTCACTCATTATACTGAGTCACTCTACATTATACTGAGTCACTCCACATTATACTGAGTCACTCATTATACTGAGTCACTCTACATTATACTGAGTCACTCTACATTATACTGAGTCACTCTACATTATACTGAGTCACTCCACATTATACTGAGTCACTCATTATACTGAGTCACTCTACATTATACTGAGTCACTCCACATTATACTGAGTCACTCATTATACTGAGTCACTCTACATTATACTGAGTCACTCCACATTATACTGAGTCACTCATTATACTGAGTCACTCTACATTATACTGAGTCACTCCACATTATACTGAGTCACTCATTATACTGAGTCACTCTACATTATACTGAGTCACTCCACATTATACTGAGTCACTCCACATTATACTGAGTCATTCCACATTACACTGAGTCACTCCACATTACACTGAGTCACTCCACATTATACTGAGTCACTCCACATTATACTGAGTCATTCCACATTATACTGAGTCACTCCACATTATACTGAGTCACTCCACATTATACTGAGTCACTCCACATTACACTGAGTCATTCCACATTATACTGAGTCACTCCACATTATACTGAGTCACTCCACATTACACTGAGTCACTCCACATTACACTGAGTCACTCCACATTATACTGAGTCACTCCACATTATACTGAGTCACTCCACATTATACTGAGTCATTCCACATTATACTGAGTCATTCCACATTACACTGAGTCATTCCACATTACACTGAGTCATTCCACATTACACTGAGTCACTCCACATTACACTGAGTCACTCCACATTATACTGAGTCACTCCACATTATACTGAGTCATTCCACATTACACTGAGTCACTCCACATTATACTGAGTCACTCCACATTATACTGAGTCATTCCACATTACACTGAGTCACTCCACATTATACTGAGTCACTCTAATCCAGGAAGGTGAAGACTTGTCTAGAGACGACACACACTGACCTTAGCGAAAATATCAATACAATAGCCCATCCTCTGACCAGACGATCTCGCCGACTCTAAGAAAACCTCTAAAAATGTGATCAGGACAGAAAAAACACGATGTTTGATCGTAATGGTAGGTCAAAAAACTACTGTACGGGCAGTAAACACATGCTTAAACAAACAGTATTTACACCCACAAGCAACCACCATACACTGCCCCAGGAGTCCCAAAGGCCTGTTACCCTGGGTGTAAAGGGAGCAAAATAAACACAGCAGAAAACTTTTGACTTGTATTATCCTTCACCAATTTAGAACAGCAATATGTACACTATATACACTATGTACAGTGATAGGTATTAGTGCACTCCACGGTAAGCAAGGCAGAATAGAAGCCACAAGATAGCAGACCGTGCTTCAACCAGCTCTAGAATGGGAATGACAAGGGCAGACAGAAGAGTGGCACCCACATAACCTCTGCGATTGCCAAAACCATCTTCTTATTGGCTGGAACCTGGTTACTGGTTGAACGACGGGGCCCCATCGTCAACCATCAGTCACCTGGTTCGCTGGTTGGGGGAGATAGCCTGTAAATGAGGGTGTGTACATGCGCCGAATAAAGGCTACGTACTCTTTGCATGCCACACCCCTCATAGTTTTACACTCTAATATACACTTATTAGATGGCTAAAGTAGGTCAATCCGTTACTGACAGCTATTAAATTCCGAGACAAAACGGACAGCTCTTGACAGACGTGGGAAAAATGTCATGGCCAGAAAAACATCTTGGCCAGAAAAACGTCATGGCCAGAAAATCGTCATGGCCAGGAAAACGTCATGGCCAGAAAAACATCTTGGCCAGAAAAACATCTTGGCCAGAAAAACGCCATGGCCAGATAAACGTCATGGCCAGAAAAACGTTATGGCCAGAAGAACGTCATGAACAGAAAAGTGCCAGGACCAGAAAAACGCCATGGACAGAAAACTTCTTGGACAGAAATACTACATGGCAACATGTGACTTAGACCTGGCTGGCAGCTCACACATAAACACACACACCTGCTGGTACACACCATTCTCAGGTCTCTTGGTCTGTACTATCTTGCTTTACTTGTCTCGGACAAGATAATGTGGACCAAGTTTCCACTATCGTCTTCTCCTGGTCACGAAGAAGATAGTGGAGATTTGATCTCCGCTATCTTACTCTACTGGTCACGAACTAGGGGAGAGCAAGTCTCCAGCATCTCACTCTCCGTGCTGGATGGTATCGCAGAATCTTGGTAGATAATATCAACATAAGATAATATTCATAAGGAGGAATATTTTAAAAAACAATAATTCAAACCTAGAGATTATGTTTCATACTTATTGTAATTAATGAGAGATACAACACACAACTGTTTAATTCTGCGGGTTTAGCAACCAGTGTTTCACTAAGAGAAGTCTGTGGGGTTAACAACCAGTGTTTCACTAAGAGAAGTCTGCGGGTTTAACAACCAGTGTTTCACTAAGAGAAGTCTGTTTCACTAAGGGTCTGCGGGTTTAACAACCAGTGTTTCACTAAGAGAAGTCTGCGGGTTTAACAACCAGTGTTTCACTAACAGAAGTCTGTGGGTTTAACAACCAGTGTTTCACTAAGAGAAGTCTGCGGGTTTAACAACCAGTGTTTCACTAAGAGAAGTCTGCGGGTTTAACAACCAGTGTTTCACTAAGAGAAGTCTGCGGGTTTAACAACCAGTGTTTCACTAAGAGAAGTCTGCGGGTTTAACAACCAGTGTTTCACTAAGAGAAGTCTGCGGGTTTAACAACCAGTGTTTCACTGAGAGAAGTCTGCGGGAGAAGTCTTAACAACCAGTGTTTCACTTGCGGGTTTAACAACCAGTTTTTCACTAAGAGAAGTCTGCGGGTTTAACAACCAGTGTTTCACTAAGAGAAGTCTGCGGGTTTAACAACCAGTGTTTCACTAAGAGAAGTCTGCGGGTTTAACAACCAGTGTTTCACTAAGAGAAGTTTGCAGGTTTAACAACCAGTGTTTCACTAAGAGAAGTCTGCGGGGTTAACAACCAGTGTTTCACTAAGAGAAGTCTGCGTTTTTAGCAACCAGTATTTCACTAAGAGAAGTCTGCGGGTTTAACAACCAGTGTTTCACTAAGAGAAGTCTGCGGGTTTAACAACCAGTGTTTCACTAAGAGAAGTCTGCGGGTTTAACAACCAGTATTTCACTAAGAGAAGTCTGCGGGGTTAACAACCAGTGTTTCACTAAGAGAAGACTGCGGGTTTAACAACCAGTGTTTCACTAAGAGAAGTCTGCGGGTTTAACAACCAGTATTTCACTAAGAGAAGTCTGCGGGGTTAACAACCAGTATTTCACTAAGAGAAGTCTGTGGGGTTAACAACCAGTGTTTCACTAAGAGAAGTCTGCGGGTTTAACAACCAGTATTTCACTAAGAGAAGTCTGCGGGGTTAACAACCAGTGTTTCACTAAGAGAAGTCTGCGGGTTTAACAACCAGTGTTTCACTAAGAGAAGTCTGCGGGTTTAACAACCAGTATTTCACTAAGAGAAGTCTGCGGGGTTAACAACCAGTATTTCACTAAGAGAAGTCTGCGGGTTTAACAACCAGTATTTCACTAAGAGAAGTCTGCGGGGTTAACAACCAGTGTTTCCCTAAGAGAAGTCTGTGGGTTTAACAACCAGTGTTTCACTAAGAGAAGTCTGCGGGTTTAACAACCAGTGTTTCACTAAGAGAAGTATGTGGTGTTATTGCTGTTCTTACTGCTGAACAGCGGTTTAGTGCCGATGAAGGTAGCGTAGGTAGCAATGATACGGCCGTGGACTAGATTGGCTTTAATTGGGTAGGAGTGAGTACACAATGGGCAGTGTGAAGGAGTGACCGTAAGCCAGTCCGTGGAGGGGGAGCACCTGTGAGTATCACGTCGGTCGGTCGAGGAGTGAGAGAGGGTGGTCTGTGCTTCCCACCGACCTAGGTAGGCCTACAGAGGGCAGCACTGAATGCCGCGAAATATGAACTAGTCAGAGCAGACGGCTAGGCTGTGTGCTCTGACAGTACAGGCTGTCTACATTTGCTCGGCCACGCACCTCGCGTCGTCCCGACGCGACAATACTGGTGGGCCCATAGGTATAAAGGAATTACACTAGCTACCCCAGAGAGGGACTGGCTTTCGCTCACTAGTAAATAAAAAATGGATAAAAAAATGCAACAGGCAAAAAAAAAAACTCTCCCATCCAGGGGAAGAGAAAACTGGTTTGCCCGCGCTGTTTCATCGAGTAGAGAGCCAGGAGACGTCAGCACTGGAACTAAAATCTTCTATATACAGGTTGTCCGCAGGGCTGAACATCAGTTGACCACTCGTCTACTAACGTTGCACGCTCACATCTGCAAACAATGACTGACAGTAGCATTTCCTAAGGTGTGACATGTAACTCAGAGGGCAGCACTGCCCTGACCGTAATACAGGCTTTTTTCTTTTGTTATAAAACACTGGTGCACATATGTACAATAATACTATATCCATGGAATTCATTACACTCTGGGTACCCTTCTAAAAGTATTTACATAATTACATGATGTTGTCCACCCTGACTCTATTATCGACTAGCTATACAATGTGTGTGCATTTATACCCATTTCTGCAAGCAAACAATTAGCATAACTAGCGTAGGAGTCAGACAAGTCAGTAGGTACGTCAATGTCACAGAAATGTACTGTTGTCCTGGGTCGCAGGCCATAAGTATGGAGCCTTACTGGGCCGTCTTCCGTACCAGTAGTAGTGGGAGAAGGGATAGACGGTTTGTCCCTAACATTAGTCTGATCGTGGCGTTGCAACGCACGCGCCTCCAGCTCTGCTTCGGCCTGCATATGGTCCACATACTTCATGTGATCAAGGTGGGCTTCCTTGATAGTTCCCGTAGCAATCTCCCTCACCTCGAACTTATTGCCACGGAGCTGTCGTAGGACACGGTAAGGACCCACAAACTTTGGGACAAGTTTGTGCATACCTGGGGTCTGCACTGGGTTGAGCAACATAACTTTGCAACCTGGTTCCACTTTACTTTCCTTGGTGCGGGCATTGCGCTCAGACGTGAACCTATCAGTAGCTTTCATAAGGTTCTCTCGTACCCGCTGGAAGACAAGCTGCGTTGTCCTCATCTTTACTACACTGGGGTTATCAGTATCGTAAGTAGGTCTAGGTGGAGTAAACAGAATTTCATATGGTAAGCGCTTGTCATAGCCATACAAAGCAAAATGAGGTGTCTCACCGATCGAGCTGTTGAGGGAGGAATTTAATGTACACTGAACATCTGGGATAGCCTCATCCCATGTAGTACAACTTGGGTTAACGGTTACTCTGAGCACCTCCAGGACTTTGCGATTTGTACGTTCAGCAAGACCATTACTCGCAGGGTGGCGTGGAGCTACTGGCGCTTGATGAATGTTGAATCTGGAGCAAAGATCCTGCATTATGCCATTTATAAACTCAGACCCATTGTCTGACAGAAGGACACGTGGGCAAGTATGACGAAGAACAACATGCTCACGGAAAGCACTAGCGACCGTTTCCGCGGTTTTATCAGGGATGGGTACTAATTCACTGTACCGCGTCAAGTTATCTACCATTACAAGCAGGTGCTTATTTCCCTTCTCCGAGGTCGAGAAGTTCGTCAACAGGTCGACAGAAGTTCTCTCCCAGGGCTCCTTTGTAATGGGATACTTTAGAATGGGGTTAGGACCTGTAATGGTACCCTTGTGCTGTAGGCAGACAACACACTGGTGTACATGCTTGGCAATGTCCGATGCCATCTTAGGCCAGAAATATTTCATTCGTGCCTGTTTGATACTGCGGTCCTTCCCGGGGTGCACTACACCTGGGACATTGTGGATCAACCTAAGAGTAGCTGGTATCATGGACTCTGGTATCACCAGTTGGTATACGGTTCTGCCGGGGTCCACCAGCTGTGCAACACGGCACAGTACTCCTTGGTTGACCACTAAATCCTTCAGTGGAACGGGAGACTTGACCTGTAAGTCAACGTCCTCCTTGGTCAGGAAACGAAGGACTGGAGACCACACAGGGTCCTGTCGTTGGGCTCTCTCGAGATCCTCAACAGAGAACGAATTGCCGACACTCACGAATGCTATATGTCTCGACAGGGCATCAGCTACAACATTTTGCTTACCTGGGACATAGCAAATTTCAGGGTTGTAGTCATTGAACGTGAGCGACCACCGAGCATGCTTTCCCGAGAGGTTCTTATTCGCAAAAAGGGCCAATAAGGGTAAATGATCTGTGTAAATCTTGATAGGATAATGATAGATGATATCCCGAAAATGACTCAGGGCCCATACAATGGCTAAAGCTTCTAGCTCTGTCACTGAATAATTGACTTCCGCTTTAGTAAGAACACGGCTAGCATAGGCAATAGGCTGTTGTTTACCATTAGATTCCTGTGACAAGACTGCACCGATGCCAACTTTGCTGGCATCAGTCGTCAAGGTAAATGCCTTGGTGAAATCAGGGAATCTAAGGGTTGGGGCTGATGTTAACTTGTTCTTAAGAATGACAAAAGCTCGTTCCTGATCACACGTCCACTCAAAAGGGGCATCCTTCTTGAGTAAGCGTGTCAGGGGTGCAGCAATGGTGGAGAAACCTGCGATAAAGGTGCGGTAGAAACCCGCCAGGCCTATGAAGGACCGGACTGCATCCGCCGTCATGGGTCTGGGGAATTTCTGCACGGCCGAGATTTTAGACTCGTCCGTCTTTATGCCATTCTGAGTTACTACGTGACCCAGAAATTTTATTTCCTTCCGGAGGAAATGACATTTGGAGAGCTTTACCTTAAGATTTGCCTGAGCTAGCCTGTCCAATACCCTGTCAAGTTTCTCAAGATGTGACGGGACATCTTGCGCCATGACTATGAGATCATCCAGGTAGACCATGAGCGTGCCACCTAGGAGGGTACGGAAAATTGTCGTCATCAAACGACTAAACGTGATTGGGCTTCCGCGCAAGCCGAAGGGCATCCTCCTGAACTGGTAATGACCAGTTGGAGTAGAGAAAGCTGTCAACTCTCTGCTCTCATCATCGAGGGGGATCTGCCAGAACCCTTGAAGAAGATCAAGAGTTGAAAAGACCTTATTATCGCCGATGTTCTGCAACAGGTCGTTCAGAACTGGCAATGGAAAGCGGTCTGGGATGGTACATGCATTCAGTTTCCTGTAATCGATAACAGGGCGCCAGGTTCCGTCTTTCTTGGGAACCAGAATAAGGGGAGCATTCCACGGGGAAGTGGACTCCTCAATAACTCCATCACGGAGCATCCGTGTAATGAGTTCTTCGGCGAAGACTCTTTGCGCATGTGGCAGGCGATACGCAGGTACATAAATGGGTTTAGTACCTTTGTCAAGTGGAATACGGTGAGAGATCAGTGGGGTCAAACCCATCGACTCACCATCTAGTGCAACTGCAGAACGTGCACGATTGAAAACCTGGAGAAGTTTTGGGACCTCTTCAGGATAGTCTGTCAAAGCTAGATCATCTTCCTGCACTGGCCGGGTGTTGGAAGAGTCAGCAGCAGACTCGCCTGGGAGAACTGCACTCACAAGGAAGTCAGCTGGGGCTTCACCCTCCACTCTCACCGGGAGAGGGAATCTGACAAGGTCGACAAGTGAGGTATTCTTCCGCAGGGGAAATTCTCGACTATGCATGTTGACAACAAGGACTTGCAACTTACCACGTTGCACTGTGTGCAAGGACGGTTCAAGGGAGAGGCCCTTGACTCGGCATGTGTCGTTGTCAACCAGCACATGGTCTCCTTCAAAAGCTCTGCTCACGTACACCGTAACAGGAGTGAGCGAGTTAGCTGACAAAGTGACGTCATACTTTGTACAAGCAGTAACTCTGCTCGCTGATGCCATGACACGAGTCAGACAGTCGCCTGCCGACAGGGATACTGCGGCTTGACAACTGCTGGTCTCTACAACAGCGTCAGAGTTAGAGTGAAGGTTAGACTGGGCGTCCCCAGACTGGGTTTCACTGGTAACTACGCGCTGATGGCCAGGAGGTGATGGGCAACGAGCTCTACTACGAGGTCGATCAGGACGAGAGACCGACCCCGGGGAGAATGTGCTATGGAAACCACCGGTTTCCAACGATTCTAGGCACTGTGCATACTCTGAGACAGAGTAGCACGTAGTGGAACCTAAGCGCACGCCCCAGAAGGGCACATCCACTCCGTTGAATTCCGCTTTCCACTCAGCTGGATCTAAACGGATCCTAAGATCTGCCATGGTTTTGAACCCTATGAGCAGGTCACCATGGAAAACAATACCATCTACGACTAAGAATTTTGCGGACAGCTTGTGACCCTGGACCACAAATTCTAGCGTTGTGCGACCGCGAACCGTCAGCGGTTTACCTGAGACTCCTCTCAAGGTCTGAATGGCAGACGGCTCTGTCAACATGGCCGCGTGAAGGCCAATGTCTCGGAAAAAAGTGGAGCGGACAATGTTAACCACCGAACCTGTATCTAGGAAAAGCTGAACAGGCTTATTGTGGACAGTGGACTCAATGAGCGGTCCACATGGGTTGTCATACCGAACATGAAGGCATGACAGGCCGACGAGATCCCCGGAGTCACAGCTGCTCGAGGCTCGACACTTGTTGACGAGGCTCGACCTGGAAGGTACGGTACGAGTCTCGGCAACAACGTCAAGACACTCGGTTTCCTCACTGTCGGCAAGCGTATCACTGCCCAGGGCGGCGAATGCATTGCGGACAGGGACGGAATACAGCGACTCCGACAGGGTTACTATGTCTTTCGCTGGTTTTGCGGACGCGCCTCTTCCCCCGAACTAGTGGAAGGGCTTCTACGAGCACGTGCATTGCGCGACGACTGCTTGCTCCACTCAGCTGACAGTATACTTCGCAGCTTGTTACACTCATGGGAGGTATGACTGGAAGTATTGTGGTAAACACAGACTCCCTCGCGAGGCTGAGCATGGGGACGGTGATGGTTACCTTGATACTGAGCATGGGGACGGTTATGGTTACTGGGATACTGAGCATGGGGACTGTGACGGTTACTTTGCGGGGACTTAGGTTTGTAACACTCCGATCGGTAGTGCCCTCGTTTGCCACAGTTGAAACAAGTCACTACACGCTTAGCGGGTGAGGTTGGGGGTGGTGTCTGCTGGCGACGTTTCACCCTGGTCCAGGAAGTCGATGACTGCCTTTTTGTATGAGACCGACTGTTGTTACTGTGGTCAATATTTTTACTTAGGCGCGTGTTAGTGGGACTGGGGTTAGAAACTTTGTGGGCTGGCTGTCTGACAGCAGCAGCAAAAGTGACTTCCGGCTGCGACCGCGGGGTCACTGTGGACGGCGCCGGAAGGATGGGTAGGGGATCATCCGCAAAGCGGCAAACCTTGCCTTGCTCGGAAGGCGGCTTGAGCGAGTCGATGGCGTCATATGCACCCAGGACGTCGTGCTGAGGGCCGAGTCCTAGCGCATCAATGGCAGCCCAGAGGTTAGGGGCGGCATCCCTCCGCATGATGCCGACAGCCAGCATGGGGATGATGTCTTTAGCAGCAATACGGCCATCACCATCCACCCACTTAGTGGAGTTGATGGCATCAGTAAAGTCCGTGGCGGCTTGCTCGAACCGGCAAACGCAAGCCAGGGGGCTTTCGTGCCGGTATTGACATTCGGCCAAGACGCTGGTAACGATGTCAATGTAATGGCGTTGGCGACTACGCCGAAAATAACGCCTAAATTCCTCCTTAAGTTCATCCCAAGACTGAATCTTACACACGCGCTTGAGCTGCACAAAGGCACCTATATCACCCTGGGTGAGATCCACTGCTGCAACAGCAGCACGAATGTACTGTGTATCCGTTGGACTATCAAATAGAGCCTGAACAGTCGTCTCGACTGACTGCAGCCATGGCTCTAAACTATTTGCACGGCCGTCAAAAATAAGGGTCAGGTATGGACGATGAGCCGGCCCACTGGTGGTCGAGGCTTGAGCCACAAGTTGACCAACTGTCGCTGGGGCTTTGATGCCCTGCCGCGTGTTCACGCTGGCTGAGGCACCATTGCTGGCACCAGCAGAATCTGGGCTAACGGCATGGCCACTGCGTGTCTTAGTCATGACGTCAATTGTTCAAATGCAAGTAAGTCACGAAGAGGGTAAACAGGTCAGAGCAAGAAATGGTATGCACTGGCTACAATTCAAAACAGAGTCAAAGAGAACTCAGCACCACAGTACTAGGTAAACTGCTTAGTGATAGAAATAATTTGAGCAAAACAACAATAAAAAGGGAAATAGTGATACACTCTGAACACAAAATAAGAGATGTATGCAAGTGAATGTACTACAGGGAAGTGCACAAAATGAAGCTAAGGATAGTCAATAATTTCACCAGGAATCTGGCAACAAAATTTATGAAAAGGAGTTGAACTGTAAACACTGGTAGCAAAAATTGCACAAAATTAAAATAAATCAGGTACTACACAACACTAAACTGTGCTGCAAGCACAGTTTAAAAAGATTGCGGGTGCTAGCAGTTGCAAATTGAAACGCAAAAAAAAAAAGGGTAATTCACTTGCACAAGGGAAGTTGGCACAGAAAAGATATCAGAGTATGGAATAGTGCCAAAAATCACAGAAAAAAAATACACTGTATCCAGAATTGCTATATTGCACACAAAATAAAATTAATAAAAATGCAAATTATTAAATTCAAGAATATGGCAAAGGTTAACTGGTGTTAGCAGGGTGTACACTGGCAAAAAGAAAAAAATGCACAATCTCAAGGTCAAAATTAATTAACTTCACAAGGAATTTTGGTAATTAATGGTAAATAAGCAGGTTCCCAAAAATACACTCAATGACTTGGGTATACAAAATAGCAAAATGCAATGCACATAGGTGAATATTCACAGATAAAACATAGAATATATGTAGAGCAAATAAATGGGGAAACAGAAGAAAAGTTTAATGGGCTAGGCACAGATTGTATCACTGCAGGTAGAATAAACTAATACTTAAGTACTTGAAGATTATACTTATTAAAAGAAAAAAACACTAACAAACAAAGCAGTGCAGGGTTGTCAACAATCTGTGGCTAACTTGCAGGTGCAACTAACAAAATAACAGCACACAGGGATTACATGAAGACTGTATGTGAGAGGTAAATTGTATAAATGGTTAACACTGAACAATTTAAATCAATAACTGAGGTGCAAGAAGCAGAATAAAATACTGGAATTTAAAATGTAGGAGTGCAAAAATAAATTTTCAAAATTTAAGCTGTAGGTAAGTGGCAAATGTGCACTGATGACACTGAACAATTTACTGAAGTATGGCTTCAGTAACTAACTGTATTGGTGCAGGACAGTTAAATAATGTCACAAAATATTAGGAAATGCTAGGTAAGTCACTGTTTACTTAACTTTGAGTGCAGATGGACGAAGGAACGGGTGCTGCAGGTCCTGGAACTTTCTGATGCTCTAGTAACACTACACGCCTCGTAGCATTTGTATACTGCTATGGGGCTTCAATGTCGTAGAAAAAATTATCAGAAAGGGCTTGGGAAGAACAGGAAGGACCGGGGTAACTCTGTGGAGGTATAAGATATTAGGAGACGTGGATACCCGGCGTGACCACAGCTGTGTGTTGGTTGTTTACACTGGCAAGCGTGTCTGGGCGCGCTGACTGACTGCGGCTTCAGCACACGGAGAACAAAACATTTACTGCACTACTCGAACGTGCTAAAAACAAGCTTAAGTGAAACTTTGAACTGGGACGAGTAAGTTTTACTGTAACAAATCACTGGGGAAAACAGAACTGGTGATGAACTGGGAATATAACAGCAAGGGAAAGGGAGAAAAAAAATTTAAACTGGGCAACACAAAAAAAAAAAAACTGCACTGGCTGGAGATACGTAGACGCTGAGTAGTTGTAGACACTATGATGAGTCACGAGCTGCTGTAGACGCTGAACTTTGCTGGCTTAGGGCTAAGCCAACTGGGTTCCCACGTGGTTAAGCCAGGTAGAACTTCTTGGAGGAAACTTGGAAGAACACAACACACATGGATGGCGAGATGGACATCGTTGCATAGCAGAGAAGGCTGGTGTGTTTACGCGCTGATTAGGGTATAAACCAACCCCAGAGCTGCCTCGTGGTCACTCGTGGAGCCACACGAAGCCAACACACTAAACGACCTCACCTCTACTTCTTGTAGCTGAGAAGGGCGTAGGGACGCTGTAGGAGGCAGGAGAATGGTGCTGGAGAGTGTTGAAGGGCTGTAGAGAGGGTGATGAGGTGAACACGTGACTGCTAAGGCTGGAGATGACGCCGTGACGCCTATGTCCAGATTTTGTGGGAAAAATCTAGGACGAAGATCTATCTCAGGTCCCGTCAAGCCGCTGGGAGTAACAGATAACTCTTTAGGCCAGCAGGTGCGTTGGATGACGACGGATGATGTTGACTGGCGTCGACCGATGGTGTTGACCCCTCCACCCTGAAGAGGCTCACAATGCCGCTGACTCCGCTGTCACCACTGTTATTGCTGTTCTTACTGCTGAACAGCGGTTTAGTGCCGATGAAGGTAGCGTAGGTAGCAATGATACGGCCGTGGACTAGATTGGCTTTAATTGGGTAGGAGTGAGTACACAACGGGCAGTGTGAGGGAGTGACCGTAAGCCAGTCCGTGGAGGGGGAGCACCTGTGAGTATCACGTCGGTCGGTCGAGGAGTGAGAGAGGGTGGTCTGTGCTTCCCACCGACCTAGGTAGGCCTACAGAGGGCAGCACTGAATGCCGCGAAATATGAACTAGTCAGAGCAGACGGCTAGGCTGTGTGCTCTGACAGTACAGGCTGTCTACATGTGGGTTTAACAACCAGTGTTTCACTAATAGAAGTCTGTGGGTTTAACAACCAGTGTTTCACTAAGAGAAGTCTGCGGGTTTAACAACCAGTATTTCACTAAGAGAAGTCTGCGGGGTTAACAACCAGTGTTTCACTAAGAGAAGTCTGTGGGTTTAACAACAAGTATTTCACTAAGAGAAGTCTGCGGGTTTAACAACCAGTGTTTCACTAAGAGAAGTCTGCGGGTTTAACAACCAGTGTTTCACTAAGAGAAGTCTGCGGGTTTAACAACCAGTGTTTCACTAAGAGAAGTCTGTGGGTTTAACAACCAGTGTTTCACTAAGAGAAGTCTGCGGGTTTAACAACCAGTGTTTCACTAAGAGAAGTCTGTGGGTTTAACAACCAGTGTTTCACTAAGAGAAGTCTGTGGGTTTAACAACCAGTGTTTCACTAAGAGAAGTCTGCGGGTTTAACAACCAGTGTTTCACTAAGAGAAGTCTGCGGGTTTAACAACCAGTGTTTCACTAAGAGAAGTCTGCGGGTTTTACAACCAGTGTTTCACTAAGAGAAGTCTGCGGGTTTAACAACCAGTATTTCACTAAGAGAAGTCTGCGGGTTTAACAACCAGTGTTTCACTAAGAGAAGTCTGTGGGTTTAACAACCAGTATTTCACTAAGAGAAGTCTGCAGGTTTAACAACCAGTATTCCACTAAGAGAAGTCTGCGGGTTTAACAACCAGTGTTTCACTAAGAGAAGTCTGTGGGTTTAACAACCAGTATTTCACTAAGAGAAGTCTGCGGGTTTAACAACCAGTATTTCACTAAGAGAAGTCTGTGGGGTTAACAACCAGTGTTTCACTAAGAGAAGTCTGCAGGTTTAACAACCAGTATTTCACTAAGAGAAGTCTGCGGGTTTAACAACCAGTATTTCACTAAGAGAAGTCTGCGGGTTTAACGACCAGTGTTTCACTAAGAGAAGTCTGTGGGTTTAACAACCAGTATTTCACTAAGAGAAGTCTGCGGGTTTAACAACCAGTATTTCACTAAGAGAAGTCTGCGGGGTTAACAACCAGTGTTTCACTATCATTTTAAATAATAGTCTCATGAGTGTTGTATGTCACAAGAGCAACAACCAGAGTCAAGCCATAAGAGGAAAACACACACACCATCACTCAGCCAACAGCTTTCCCGCTAATAAAAAAAAAAACACAAATTCTCCCCTGACGCAACACATGTGGTAATATTACGAGATAATACTCCACAACAACACCTTCACACCGAGTATTACACAAAAGCACAACTTGGTCTTTATTTCACATTTAGGTTAATACTAGAAATTAACCTGTATTGTTGAACCTTCCACTTCTTGTCTGTCAACCATGTTTCTTCAGTATTTCTATTTAAATTATTCAATTTGATGCTAAAATTTCTTCTAAAAACATCAGTTGCTTACAAAGATAGTTTAATATATATATATATATATATATATATATATATATATATATATATATATATATATATATATATATATATATATATATATATATATATATATATATATATATATATATATATATATATATATATATATATATATATATATATATATATATTTATATATATTAGTATTTGTTGGAAACTAATTATTCTTTTATTTCTGTTGAAAAAGACGTAATATTAACATGCAGTTTACGTTAACTTAATGTTTGGTGTTACCAAACAATCGTCTTCCTCCCACAGACATAAAACACAGTCGTCTGCGTCACAGAAGACGCTTTTCTGCGGCAAAATTTACACATATTTCGTGAGTGTGAAGTGAGGAGAGAGCGAGGCAAGATACGCTTGCCAGGATGAAATGAACTGTAAGTACAGCTAATAAGAGGTAATTAGTGACTCAATTAACGAATAATGGCAAATCCATTAACATTTTAATGGGGAGTGGTAACACTCCTGTGATGGGGAGGAAGGGGTGTTACACTGTGAGTGTAGCTGAGTGTTGTTACACTATGTATTGTTACACTGTGTATTGTTACAATGTGTATTGCTATACTGGTAATACACCAGTGGTGGTGTGTCACACTGGTAACACAACAGTGGTGTTGTGTCACACTGGTAACACAACAATGGTGTTGTGTCACACTGGTAACACAACAATGGTGTTGTGTCACACTGGTAACACACCAGTGGTGTTGTGTCACACTGACAATACAAAAGTGGTGTTGTGTCACACTGGTAACACAATAGTGGTGTTGTGTCACACTAGTAACATTCCAGTGGTGTTGTGTCACACTGGTAACAACAGTGGTGTTGTGTCACACCAGAAACACAACAGTGGTGTTTTGTCACACTAGTAACACAACAGTGGTGTTGTGTCACACTGGTAACACAACAGTGGTGTTGTGTCACACTGGTAACACACAAGTGTTGTGTCACACTGGGAACATAACAGCGGTGTTGTGTCACACTGGTAACACAACAGTGGTGTTGTGCCACACTGGTAACACAACAGTGGTGTTGTGCCACACTAGTAACACAACAGTGGTGTTGTGTCACACTGGTAACACAACAGTGGTGTTGTGTCACACTGGTAACACAACAGTGGTGTTGTGTCACACTGGTAACACAACAGTGGTGTTGTGTCACACTGGTAACACAACAGTGGTGTTGTGTCACACTGGTAACACAACAGTGGTGTTGTGGCACACTGGTAACACAACAGTGGTGTTGTGTCACACTGGTAACACAACAGTGGTGTTGTGTCACACTGGTAACACAACAGTGGTGTTGTGTCACACTGGTAACACAACAGTGGTGTTGTGTCACACTGGTAACACAACAGTGGTGTTGTGTCACACTGGTAACACAACAGTGGTGTTGTGTCACACTGGTAACACAACAGTGGTGTTGTGTCACACTAGTAACACAACAGTGGTGTTGTGTCACACTGGTAACACAACAGTGGTGTTGTGTCACACTGGTAACACAACAGTGGTGTTGTGTCACACTGGTAACACAACAGTGGTGTTGTGTCACACTGGTAACACAACAGTGGTGTTGTGTCACACTGGTAACACAACAGTGGTGTTGTGTCACACTGGTAACACAACAGTGGTGTTGTGTCACACTGGTAACACAACAGTGGTGTTGTGTCACACTGGTAACACAACAGTGGTGTTGTGTCACACTGGTAACACAACAGTGGTGTTGTGTCACACTGGTAACACAACAGTGGTGTTGTGTCACACTGGTAACACAACAGTGGTGTTGTGTCACACTGGTAACACAACAGTGGTGTTGTGTCACACTGGTAACACAACAGTGGTGTTGTGTCACACTGGTAACACAACAGTGGTGTTGTGTCACACTGGTAACACAACAGTGGTGTTGTGTCACACTGGTAACACAACAGTGGTGTTGTGTCACACTGGTAACACAACAGTGGTGTTGTGTCACACTGGTAACACAACAGTGGTGTTGTGTCACACTGGTAACACAACAGTGGTGTTGTGTCACACTGGTAACACAACAGTGGTGTTGTGTCACACTGGTAACACAACAGTGGTGTTGTGTCACACTGGTAACACAACAGTGGTGTTGTGTCACACTGGTAACACAACAGTGGTGTTGTGTCACACTGGTAACACAACAGTGGTGTTGTGTCACACTGGTAACACAACAGTGGTGTTGTGTCACACTGGTAACACAACAGTGGTGTTGTGTCACACTGGTAACACAACAGTGGTGTTGTGTCACACTGGTAACACAACAGTGGTGTTGTGTCACACTGGTAACACAACAGTGGTGTTGTGTCACACTGGTAACACAACAGTGGTGTTGTGTCACACTGGTAACACAACAGTGGTGTTGTGTCACACTGGTAACACAACAGTGGTGTTGTGTCACACTGGTAACACAACAGTGGTGTTGTGTCACACTGGTAACACAACAGTGGTGTTGTGTCACACTGGTAACACAACAGTGGTGTTGTGTCACACTGGTAACACAACAGTGGTGTTGTGTCACACTGGTAACACAACAGTGGTGTTGTGTCACACTGGTAACACAACAGTGGTGTTGTGTCACACTGGTAACACAACAGTGGTGTTGTGTCACACTGGTAACACAACAGTGGTGTTGTGTCACACTGGTAACACAACAGTGGTGTTGTGTCACACTGGTAACACAACAGTGGTGTTGTGTCACACTGGTAACACAACAGTGGTGTTGTGTCACACTGGTAACACAACAGTGGTGTTGTGTCACACTGGTAATACTTCTATAATTAATATTTTGCCTAAAGGCTTTTAATATAAATTCCATTAATAACCCGAGAGGTGGTGGTAGTGGTGGTGGCAATTTTGGTAGTGGTGGTAGTAGTGGTGGTGGTTGTGGTAGTGGTTGTGGTGGTAGTGGTGGTAGTAGTGCTGATGGTTGTGGTAGCGGCTGTGGTGATAGTGGAGGTAGTAGTGCTGGTGGTTGTGGCATTGGTTGTGGCGGTAGTAGTGGTAGTGGTGGTAGTAGTGCTGGTGGTTGTGGTAGTGGTTGTGGTGGTAGTGGTGGTAGTAGTGCTGATGGTTGTGGTAGCGGCTGTGGTGATAGTGGAGGTAGTAGTGCTGGTGGTTGTGGCATTGGTTGTGGCGGTAGTAGTGGTAGTGGTGGTAGTAGTGCTGGTGGTTGTGGTAGTGGTTGTGGTGGTAGTGGTGGTAGTAGTGCTGATGGTTGTGGTAGCGGCTGTGGTGATAGTGGAGGTAGTAGTGCTGGTGGTTGTGGCAGTGGTTGTGGTGGTAGTGGTGGTAGTAGTGCTGGTGGTTGTGGTAGTGGTTGTGGTGGTAGTGGTGGTAGTAGTGCTGATGGTTGTGGTAGCGGCTGTGGTGATAGTGGAGGTAGTAGTGCTGGTGGTTGTGGCAGTGGTTGTAGCGGTAGTAGTGGTAGTGGTGGTAGTAGTGCTGGTGGTTATGGCAGTGGTTGTGGTGGTAGTGGTGGTAGTAGTGCTGGTGGTTGTGGCAGTGGTTGTGGCGGTAGTAGTGGTAGTGGTGGTAGTTGTGCTGGTGGTTGTGGTAGTGGTTGTAGCGGTAGTAGTGGTAGTGGTGGTAGTAGTGCTGGTGGTTGTGGCAGTGGTTGTGGTGGTAGTGGTGGTAGTAGTGCTGGTGGTTGTGGCAGTGGTTGTAGCGGTAGTAGTGGTAGTGGTGGTAGTAGTGCTGGTGGTTGTGGCAGTGGTTGTGGTGGTAGTGGTGGTACTAGTGCTGGTGGTTGTGGCAGTGGTTGTGGCGGTAGTAGTGGTAGTGGTGGTAGTAGTGCTGGTGGTTGTGGCAGTGGTTGTAGCGGTAGTAGTGGTAGTGGTGGTAGTAGTGCTGGTGGTTGTGGCAGTGGTTGTGGTGGTAGTGGTGGTAGTAGTGCTGGTGGTTGTGGCAGTGGTTGTAGCGGTAGTAGTGGTAGTGGTGGTAGTAGTGCTGGTGGTTGTGGCAGTGGTTGTAGCGGTAGTAGTGGTAGTGGTGGTAGTAGTGCTGGTGGTTGTGGCAGTGGTTGTGGTGGTAGTGGTGGTAGTAGTGCTGGTGGTTGTGGCAGTGGTTGTAGTGGTAGTGGTGGTAGTATTACTGGTGGTTGTTGTAGTGGTTGTAGTGGTAGTGGTGGTAGTAGTACTGGTGGTTGTGGTAGCGGTTGTGGTGATGGTAGTTGTGATGGTATTGGTGGTATTGGCGATAGCTGTGGTAGTTGTGGGTGTGGTGGTAGTGGCAGTGGTGGTGGTGGTGGTGGTAGCGGTGATGGCAGTGGTGGTAGTGGTAGTGGTGGTGGTTGTGGTTCTGGTGGTACTGGTGATAGTGATGGTGGTGGTGGGACGGGTGATAGTAGCAATGGTAGTGATAGTTGTAGTGGTACTGGTGATGGAGGCATTGGTGGTGGTGATAGTGATGGTGATGGTGGTAGTGGTATTGGTTATGGTGGTGGTGGTGGTATTGAAGGTGGTGGTGGTAGTGTTGCTCCGGGTGGTATTGGTGGTGGTGGTATTTACGGTGATGGTGGTAGTGTTGGTGGTGGTGGTGGTGGTATTGGTGGTGGCGGTGGTATTAATGGTGGTGGTGGTAGTGTTGGTGGGGGTGGTGATACTGATGAAGGTGGTGGTTATGTTGTGGATGGTAGGTACCAGTTATAAGTACTAGCTATAGGTACCAGCCAGAGGTACCAGTCAGAGGTACCAGCAGAGGAGTCAGTCATAGGTACCAGTCAGAGGTGTCAGTCAAAGATACCAGTCATAGATATCAGTCAGAGGCACCAGTCATAGGCACCAGTCAGAGGTGTCAGTCAGAAGTACCAGTCAGAGATGTCAATCAGAGGTACCAGTCAGAGGTACCAGTCAGAGGTACCAGTCAGAGGTACCAGTCAGAGATACCAGTCAGAGATACCAGTCAGAGGTACCAGTCAGAGATACCAGTCAGAGGTACAATTCAGAGGTGCCAATCAGAGGTGTCAGAGGTACCAGTCAGAGGTACCAGTTAGAGGTGCCAGTCAGAGGTACCAGTCAGAGATACCAGTCAGAGGTACCAGTCAGAGATACCAATCAGAGGTACAATTCAGAGGTGCCAATCAGAGGTGTCAGTCAGAGGTACCAGTCAGAGGTACCAGTCAGAGGTACCAGTCAGAGGTACCAGTCAGAGGTACCAGTTAAAGTGATGGGTTTCGGACTTGAGTTCCCGTTTTCTCTCAGAAATAAACTCATAAGACCTCGTTTTGTCTGGGAAATAAATCCAAAACTCCCGTTTTCTGTCAACACATTTGACAAGTCTGTGCTTACTGTTGTTGACACAAACTGTGACGTACACAGTGCCACAGTTACTGTGTCTTGGCACTGTATTTGTCCTCACTCTTCAATGAGTAATGAACTTTAAAGTGAGTGAATATGACGATAGTGACTTGGAAGGTGACAGTCTTCCTGTATTTAATGTGAGAGAGAAAGACAGACAGACAAAGAGAGAAAAAGAAAGAGAGAGAGAGAGAGAGAGAGAGAGAGAGAGAGAGAGACTACGAATATCTATGGCTGTGTAACGTGGTATAATAATAATAATAAAATAATAATAACAGCAATAATAAAAAAAATAATATTGTTATTGTTATCAATAACATTATTATTATTATCGTGATTATTATTATTATTATTATTATCGTGATTATTATTATTATTATTAACGTGATTATTATTATTATTATTAACGTGATTATTATTATTATTAACAACACAAACCAGGAAATAATTCGGACTTAATTCCGCTGAAAATTGGAACTGAATATTAAAGTTGATATATATGTTGTGTAGGTAACCCCCCACCCCCTGACCCCACCCCCTGACCCCACCCTCCTGACCCCACCCTCCTGACCCCACCCCCCTGACCCCACCCTCCTGACCCCACCCCCCGACCCCACCCCCTGACCCCACCCCCTGACCCCACCCCCTGACCCCACCCTCCTGACCCCACCCCCTGACCCCACCCTCCTGACCCCACCCCCTGACCCCACCCCCTGACCCCACCCCCCTGACCCCACCCCCTGACCCCACCCCCTGACCCCACCCTCCTGACCCCACCCCCTGACCCCACCCTCCTGACCCCACCCCCCTGACCCCACCCCCTGACCCCACCCTCCTGACCCCACCCTCCTGACCCCACCCTCCTGACCCCACCCCCTGACCCCACCCCCTGACCCCACCCCCTGACCCCACCCCCCTGACCCCACCCCCCCCCACCCTCCTGACCCCACCCCCTGACCCCACCCCCTGACCCCACCCCCTGACCCCACCCCCTGACCCCACCCCCCTGACCCCACCCCCTGACCCCACCCCCTGACCCCACCCCCTGACCCCACCCCCTGACCCCACCCCCCTGACCCCACCCCCTGACCCCACCCCCTGACCCCACCCTCCCCCCACCCTCCTGACCCCACCCCCCTGACCCCACCCCCCTGACCCCACCCCCTGACCCCACCCCCCTGACCCCACCCCCTGACCCCACCCCCTGACCCCACCCCCTGACCCCACCCCCTGACCCCACCCCCTGACCCCACCCCCTGACCCCACCCCCCTGACCCCACCCCCTGACCCCACCCCCTGACCCCACCCTCCTGACCCCATCCCCCTGACCCCACCCCCCTGACCCCACCCTCCTGACCCCACCCTCTGACCCCACCCTCCTGACCCCACCCCCCTGACCCCACCCCCTGACCCCATCCCCCTGACCCCACCCCCTGACCCCACCCCCTGACCCCACCCCCTGACCCCACCCCCCTGACCCCACCCTCCTGACCCCACCCCCTGACCCCACCCCCCTGACCCCACCCCCTGACCCCACCCCCTGACCCCACCCCCTGACCCCACCCCCTGACCCCACCCCCTGACCCCACCCCCTGACCCCACCCTCCTGACCCCACCCCCTGACCCCACCCCCTGACCCCACCCCCCTGACCCCACCCTCCTGACCCCACCCCCCCTGACCCCACCCCCTGACCCCACCCCCTGACCCCATCCCCCTGACCCCACCCCCTGACCCCACCCCCCTGACCCCACCCTCCTGACCCCACCCCCCTGACCCCACCCCCTGACCCCACCCCCCTGACCCCACCCCCCTGACCCCACCCCCTGACCCCACCCCCTGACCCCACCCCCTGACCCCACCCCCCTGATACCACCCCCCCCCTGACCCCACCCCCCTGACCCCACCCCCTGACCCCATCCCCCTGACCCCACCCCCTGACCCCACCCCCCTGACCCCACCCTCCTGACCCCACCCCCCTGACCCCACTCCCTGACCCCACCCCCTGACCCCACCCCCAGACCCCACCCCCCTGACCCCACCCCCAGACCCCACCCCCCCGACCCCACCCCCTGACCCCACCCCCCTGACCCCACCCCCTGACCCCACCCCCCTGACCCCACCCCCTGACCCCACCCCCTGACCCCACCCCCTGACCCCACCCTCCTGACCCCACCCCCCTGACCCCACCCCCTGACCCCACCCCCTGACCCCATCCCCCTGACCCCACCCCCTGACCCCACCCCCCTGACCCCACCCTCCTGACCCCACCCCCCTGACCCCACCCCCTGACCCCACCCCCCTGACCCCACCCCCCCCCACCCTGACCCCACCCCCTGACCCCACCCCCCTGACTCCACCCCCTGACCCCACCCCCCTGATCCCACCCCCCTGACCCCACCCCCCTGACCCCACCCCCTGACCCCATCCCCCTGACCCCACCCCCTGACCCCACCCCCCTGACCCCACCCTCCTAACCCCACCCCCCCCCTGACCCCACTCCCTGACCCCACCTCCCTGACCCCACCCCCAGACCCCACCCCCCTGACCCCACCCCCAGACCCCACCCCCCCCACCCCCTGCCCCACCCCCAGACCCCACCCCCCTGACCCCACCCCCTGACCCCACCCCCCTGACCCCACCCCCTGACCCCACCCCCTGACCCCACCCCCTGACCCCACCACCCTGACCCCACCCTCCTGACCCCACCCCCCCCCACCCCCTGACCCCAGACCCCACCCCCCTGACCCCACCCCCCTGACCCCACCCCCCCCCCTGACCCAACCCCCCCCCCGACCCCACCCCCCTGACCCCACCCCCCTGACCCCACCCCCCTGACCCAACCCCCCTGACCCCCACTCCTCCACCCCCACTCCACCACCACTCCTCCACCCGCACTCCTTCACCCCCAATCCACCACCCCCACTCCTCCACCCCCATTCCTCAACCCCCACTCCACCATCCACGGGCCATGATGGAGAGAGGGGGTGAGGGATGAAAGACAGAGAGAGAGAGAGAGAGAGAGAGAGAGAGAGAGAGAGAGAGAGAGAGAGAGAGAGAGAGAGAGAGCGAGAAAAGAGGAATGAATGATTGTAGGGATTCTACAGACCGACTCTTGACCTGAGCAGTCCCCACGACAACAGTCGTCTTGGGTAATCAGTCCCCACGACAACAGTCGTCTTGGGTAATCAGTCCCCACGACAACAGTCGTCTTGGGTAATCAGTCCCCACGACAACAGTCGTCTTGGGTAATCAGTCCCCACGACAACAGTCGTCTTGGGTAATCAGTCCCCACGACAACAGTCGTCTTGGGTAATCAGTCCCCACGACAACAGTCGTCTTGGGTAATCAGTCCCCACGACAACAGTCGTCTTGGGTAATCAGTCCCCACGACGTCGTCTTGGGTAATCAGTCCCCACGACAACAGTCTTCTTGGGTAATCAGTCCCCACGACAACAGTCGTCTTGGGTAATCAGTCCCCACGACAACAGTCAATCAGTCCCCACGACAACAGTCATCTTGGGTAATCATCTCACGACAACAATGGGTAATCAGTCCCCACGACAACAGTCGTCTTGGGTAATCAGTCCCCACGACAACAGTCGTCTTGGGTAATCAGTCCCCACGACAACAGTCATCTTGGGTAATCAGTCCCCACGACAACAGTCGTCTTGGGTAATCAGTCCCCACGACAACAGTCGTCTTGGGTAATCAGTCCCCACGACAACAGTCGTCTTGGGTAATCAGTCCCCACGTCAACAGTCGTCTTGGTAATCAGTCCCCACGACAACAGTCGTCATGGGTAATCAGTCCCCACGACAACAGTCGTCATGGGTAATCAGTCCCCACGACAACAGTCATCTTGGGTAATCAGTCCTCACGACAACAATCATCTTGGGTAATCAGTCCCCACGACAACAGTCGTCTTGGGTAATCAGTCCCCACGACAACAGTCGTCTTGGGTAATCAGTCCTCACGACAACAGTCGTCTTGGGTAATCAGTCCCCACGACAACAGTCGTCTTGGGTAATCAGTCCCCACGACAACAGTCGTCTTGGGTAATCAGTCCCCACGACAACAGTCGTCTTGGGTAATCAGTCCCCACGACAACAGTCGTCTTGGGTAATCAGTCCTCACGACAACAGTCGTCTTGGGTAATCAGTCCCCACGACAACAGTCGTCTTGAGTAATCAGTCCCCACAACAACAGTCGTCTTGGGTAATCAGTCCCAACGACAACAGTCGTCTTGGGTAATCAGTCCCCACGGCAACAGTTGTCTTGGGTAATCAGTCCCCACGACAACATTTGTCTTGGGTAATCAGTCCCCACGACAACAGTCATCTTGGGTAATCAGTCCCCACGACAACAGTCATCTTGGGTAATCAGTCCCCACAACAACAGCCTTTTTGGGTAATCAGTCCCCACGACAACAGTCGTCTTGGGTAATCAGTCCCCACGACAACAGTCGTCTTGGGTAATCAGTCCCAACGACAACAGTCGTCTTGGGTAATCAGTCCCCACAGCAACAGTCGTCTTGGGTAATCAGTCCCCACGACAACAGTTGTCTTGGGTAATCAGTCCCCACGACAACAGTCATCTTGGGTAATCAGTCCTCACGACAACAGTCACCTTGGGTAATCAGTCCCCACGACAACAGTGGGTAATCAGTCCCCACGACAACAGTCATCTTGGGTAATCAGTCCCCACGACAACAGTCAACGTGGGTCATCAGTCCCCACAACAACACTCATCTTGGGTAATCAGTCCCCACGACAACAGTCATCTTGGGTAATCAGTCCCCACGACAACAGTCATCTTAGGTAATCAGTCCCCACGACAACAGTCATTTTGGGTAATCAGTCCCCACGACAACAGTCATCTTGGGTAATCAGTCCCCACGGCAACAGTCGTCTTGGGTAATCAGTCCCCACGACAACAGTTGTCTTGGGTAATCAGTCCCCACGACAACAGTCATCTTGGGTAATCAGTCCTCACGACAACAGTCACCTTGGGTAATCAGTCCCCACGACAACAGTCATCTTGGGTAATCAGTCCCCACGACAACAGTCATCTTGGGTAATCAGTCCCCACAACAACAGTCATCTTGGGTAATCAGTCCCCACGACAACAGTCATCTTGGGTAATCAGTCCCCACGACAACAGTCATCTTAGGTAATCAGTCCCCACGACAACAGTCATTTTGGGTAATCAGTCCCCACGACAACAGTCATCTTGGGTAATCAGTCCCCACAACAACAGTGATCTTGGGTAATCAGTCCCCACAACAACAGTCATCTTGGGTAATCAGTCTCCACGACAACAGTCGTCTTGGGTAATCAGGATTTTCAATATATCCAAAAACGATAAGTTTGGCTTCGATCGGTTTTTTGCTCCAAGACGTTATGGTGATATTTGTTTGTGGAGAGAGAGGGAGGGAGAGGGAGGGAGGGAAGAGGGAGGAGGGACGGAGAGGGTAGGAGAGGAAGGGAGGGAGAGGGAGGGAGGGAAGAGGGAGGGATACGAGGCATACGAGATATGTTGAAAATACGCGACAGATATACGCCAGAAGAAGTCAGAGGTGTATTCCTTCATATATATAACTAGGGAATGTCTGTTCTGACTAGATTGAAATATTCACGGGTGTGGTTTAGCTGCTGCGTTATAGACATGTTGCCGCACTCTGCACTGTTCCTTGCACGTATTTTTCAGGTAGAGTCCGCTGGTAATACGACTCAGGTAATCAAGGCCTTTATCCTGGGTGTAAAAAAGGCTTGGAGCAAAATAAACACATCAGAAAACTATGAATTATATTATCCTTCACCAAGAGCAGAATTAAAATGACAAGGGTGAAAACGTGAGTAGTAACCACGTCACCTTCACAACTGCCAGGTCCACATTACGACTGGCTGAACCTAAGTACTGATCTGACAATGGGGCCCCGATCGTCAGACCCTTAGTGCCTGGTTCGCTGGTTGGGGAGATAGCCTATGTGAGAATGTGAACATGCTCCGAGTAAAGGTTACATACTCTTTGCATGCCACAGCTGGGTTAATGAGGTACCGGGGATACATTTCTCCGAACCCCTCACCGTCACTTTCACCACCCACTTTTACCCCCTCACTTTCACCCCTCACTTTCACAACTCGCTTTCAAACCACACTCTCACCATTCATTTTCACCACTCACTTTCACCCCTCACTTTCAACATTGAATTTCAATACTCACCTTTACCCATTCTCATCATTGCTTTCACCACTCACTTTCACCCAATCACTTTCACCTCTCACTTTCACCGTCACCTTCACGATGGAGAGTTCTGCTCAGGCAACTACAACGACGCCTTCAATTTTTCTATTAAACTTGAGAGGAACGATGGAAGGGGGATGGAAGGGGGGAGGGGAAGGGGGAGGATGAGGGAGGGGGCAGAGGGTGGGGGCGGAGGAAGGGTGGGAGGGAGAGAGGAGGGGGAGGGAGTAGTGGTGGGGAAGTGGCAGTAGATGAAGGAAGAGGAGAGAGTTGGGGTTTATCGAAGAGGGTAGGGGAAGTGGTTAGGGGGGGAGAGAGATGGTAGATTACGGGGGGGGGGGAGTTGTAGATAACAAGGGGAGGGGTACTAGATAACAGGGAAGTAGAAGATAACGAGGGTAGGGGACAGTACTTGATAACGAGGATAGGGGACAGTAGTAGATAACGAGGGTAGGGGACAGTAGTAGATAACGAGGGTAGGGGACAGTACTTGATAACGAAGATAGGTGACAGTAGTAGATAACGGGGGTAGGGGACAGTACTTGATAACGAAGATAGGTGACAGTAGTAGATAACGGGGGTAGGGGACAGTAGTTGATAACGAGGATAGGGGACAGTAGTAGATAACGGGGGTAGGAGACAGTAGTTGATAATGAGGGTAGGGGACAGTAGTAGATAACGAGGGTAGGGGACAGTAGTAGATAACGAGGGTAGGGGACAGTAGTAGATAACGAGGGTAGGGGACAGTAGTAGATAACGAGGGTAGGGGACAGTAGTAGATAACGAGGGTAGGGGACAGTAGTAGATAACAGGGGTAGAAGACAGTAGTAGATAACGAGGATAGGGGACAGTAGTAGATAACGAGGGTAGGGGACAGTAGTAGATAACGAGGGTAGGAGACACTAGTAGATAACGAGGGTAGGGGACAGTAGTAGATAACGAGGGTAGGGGACAGTAGTAGATAACGAGGGTAGGGGACAGTAGTAACGATAGTTGATAATGACGAGGGTAGGGAGACAGTAGTAGATAACGAGGGTAGGGAGACAGTAGTAGATAACGAGGGTAGGGGAGAGTAGTAGATAACGAGGGTAGGGGACAGTAGTAGATAACGAGGGTAGGGGACAGTAGTAGATAACGAGGGTAGGGGACACTAGTAGATAACGGGGGTAGGAGACACTAGTAGATAACGGGGGTAGGAGACAGTAGTAGATAACGAGGGTAGGGGACAGTAGTAGATAACGAGGGTAGGAGACACTAGTAGATAACGAGGGTAGGGGACAGTAGTAGATAACGAGGGTAGGGGACAGTAGTAGATAACGAGGGTAGGGGACAGTAGTAGATAACGAGGGTAGGGGACAGTAGTAGATAACGAGGGTAGGGGACAGTAGTAGATAACGAGGGTAGGGGACAGTAGTAGATAACGAGGGTAGGGGACAGTAGTAGATAACGAGGGTAGGGGACAGTAGTTGATAACGAGGGTAGGGGACAGTAGTAGATAACGAGGGTAGGAGACAGTAGTAGATAACGAGGGTAGGGGACAGTAGTAGATAACGAGGGTAGGGGACAGTAGTTGATAACGAGGGTAGGGGACAGTAGTAGATAACGGGGGTAGGGGACAGTAGTAGATAACGAGGGTAGGGGACAGTAGTAGATAACGGGGGTAGGGGACAGTAGTTGATAACGAGGGTAGGGGACAGTAGTAGATAACGAGGGTAGGGGACAGTAGTAGATAACGAGGGTAGGGGACAGTAGTAGATAACGGGGGTAGGGGACAGTAGTTGATAACGAGGGTAGGGGACAGTAGTAGATAACGGGGGTAGGGGACAGTAGGGGGGGTACAGTAGTTGATAACGAGGGTAGGGGACAGTAGTAGATAACGGGGGTAGGGGACAGTAGTAGATAACGAGGGTAGGGGACAGTAGTAGATAACGAGGGTAGGGGACAGTAGTAGATAACGGGGGTAGGGGACAGTAGTAGATAACGAGGGTAGGGGACAGTAGTAGATACGGGGGGTAGGGGACAGTAGTAGATAACGAGGGTAGGGGACAGTAGTAGATAACGAGGGTAGGGGACAGTAGTAGATAACGAGGGTAGGGAAAGTAGGTGATAACGAGGGTAGGGGACAGTAGTAGATAACGAGGGTAGGGGACAGTAGTTGATAACGAGGGTAGGGGACAGTAGTAGATAACGAGGGTAGGGGACAGTAGTTGATAACGAGGGTAGGGGACAGTAGTAGATAACGAGGGTAGGGGACAGTAGTTGATAACGAGGGTAGGGGACAGTAGTAGATAACGAGGGTAGGGGACAGTAGTAGATAACGAGGGTAGGGGACAGTAGTAGATAACGAGGGTAGGGGACAGTAGTAGATAACGAGGGTAGGGGACAGTAGTAGATAACGAGGGTAGGGGACAGTAGTAGATAACGAGGGTAGGAGACAGTAGTAGATAACGAGGGTAGGGGACAGTAGTAGATAACGAGGGTAGGGGACAGTAGTAGATAACGAGGGTAGGGGACAGTAGTAGATAACGAGGGTAGGGGACAGTAGTAGATAACGAGGGTAGGAGACAGTAGTAGATAACGAGGGTAGGAGACAGTAGTAGATAACGAGGGTAGGGGACAGTAGTAGATAACGAGGGTAGGGGACAGTAGTAGATAACGAGGGTAGGGGACAGTAGTAGATAACGAGGGTAGGGGACAGTAGTAGATAACGAGGGTAGGGGACAGTAGTAGATAACGAGGGTAGGAGACAGTAGTAGATAACGAGGGTAGGGGACAGTAGTAGATAACGAGGGTAGGGGACAGTAGTAGATAACGAGGGTAGGGGACAGTAGTAGATAACGAGGGTAGGGGACAGTAGTAGATAACGAGGGTAGGGGACAGTAGTAGATAACGAGGGTAGGGGACAGTAGTAGATAACGAGGGTAGGGGACAGTAGTAGATAACGAGGGTAGGGGACAGTAGTAGATAACGAGGGTAGGGGACAGTAGTAGATAACGAGGGTAGGGGACAGTAGTAGATAACGAGGGTAGGGGACAGTAGTAGATAACGAGGGTAGGAGACAGTAGTAGATAACGAGGGTAGGGGACAGTAGTAGATAACGAGGGTAGGGGACAGTAGTAGATAACGAGGGTAGGGGACAGTAGTAGATAACGAGGGTAGGGGACAGTAGTAGATAACGAGGGTAGGAGACAGTAGTAGATAACGAGGGTAGGGGACAGTAGTAGATAACGAGGGTAGGGGACAGTAGTAGATAACGAGGGTAGGGGACAGTAGTAGATAACGAGGGTAGGGGACAGTAGTAGATAACGAGGGTAGGGGAGAGTAGTAGATAACGAGGGTAGGAGACAGTAGTAGATAACGAGGGTAGGAGACAGTAGTAGATAACGAGGGTAGGGGACAGTAGTAGATAACGAGGGTAGGAGACAGTAGTAGATAACGAGGGTAGGGGACAGTAGTAGATAACGAGGGTAGGAGACAGTAGTAGATAACGAGGGTAGGAGACAGTAGTAGATAACGAGGGTAGGAGACAGTAGTAGATAACGAGGGTAGGAGACAGTAGTAGATAACGAGGGTAGGGGACAGTAGTAGATAACGAGGGTAGGAGACAGTAGTAGATAACGAGGGTAGGAGACAGTAGTAGATAACGAGGGTAGGAGACAGTAGTAGATAACGAGGGTAGGAGACAGTAGTAGATAACGACGGTAGGGGACAGTAGTAGATAACGAGGGGAGGGGAGAGACACTAGTAGATAACGAGGGTAACGAGGGTAGATAACGAGGGTAGGAGAGTAGTAGATAACGAGGGTAGGAGACACTAGTAGATAACGAGGGTAGGAGACAGTAGTAGATAACGAGGGTAGGAGACACTAGTAGATAACGAGGGAAGGAGACAGTAGTAGATAACGAGGGTAGGAGACACTAGTAGATAACGAGGGAAGGAGACACTAGTAGATAACGAGGGAAGGAGACACTAGTAGATAACGAGGGAAGGAGACACTAGTAGATAACGAGGGAAGGAGACAGTAGTAGATAACGAGGGAAGGAGACAGTAGTAGATAACGAGGGAAGGAGACACTAGTAGATAACGAGGGTAGGAGACAGTAGTAGATAACGAGGGAAGGAGACAGTAGTAGATAACGAGGGAAGGAGACAGTAGTAGATAACGAGGGAAGGAGACACTAGTAGATAACGAGGGAAGGAGACAGTAGTAGATAACGAGGGTAGGAGACAGTAGTAGATAACGAGGGAAGGAGACAGTAGTAGATAACGAGGGAAGGAGACAGTAGTAGATAACGAGGGAAGGAGACAGTAGTAGATAACGAGGGTAGGAGACAGTAGTAGATAACGAGGGTAGGAGACAGTAGTAGATAACGAGGGAAGGAGACAGTAGTAGATAACGAGGGAAGGAGACACTAGTAGATAACGAGGGTAGGAGACAGTAGTAGATAACGAGGGAAGGAGACACTAGTAGATAACGAGGGAAGGAGACACTAGTAGATAACGAGGGTAGGAGACAGTAGTAGATAACGAGGGTAGGAGACACTAGTAGATAACGAGGGTAGGAGACACTAGTAGATAACGAGGGTAGGAGACACTAGTAGATAACGAGGGTAGGGGAGAGTAGTAGATAACGAGGGTAGGAGACACTAGTAGATAACGAGGGTAGGAGACAGTAGTAGATAACGAGGGTAGGAGACACTAGTAGATAACGAGGGTAGGAGACAGTAGTAGATAACGAGGGTAGGAGACACTAGTAGATAACGAGGGTAGGAGACAGTAGTAGATAACGAGGGAAGGAGACACTAGTAGATAACGAGGGAAGGGGAGAGTAGTAGATAACGAGGGTAGGAGACACTAGTAGATAACGAGGGAAGGGGAGAGTAGTAGATAACGAGGGTAGGAGACAGTAGTAGATAACGAGGGTAGGAGACACTAGTAGATAACGAGGGTAGGGGAGAGTAGTAGATAACGAGGGTAGGGGAGAGTAGTAGATAACGAGGGTAGGAGACACTAGTAGATAACGAGGGTAGGAGACACTAGTAGATAACGAGGGAAGGAGACACTAGTAGATAACGAGGGTAGGAGACAGTAGTAGATAACGAGGGAAGGAGACACTAGTAGATAACGAGGGTAGGAGACAGTAGTAGATAACGAGGGAAGGAGACACTAGTAGATAACGAGGGTAGGAGACACTAGTAGATAACGAGGGAAGGAGACACTAGTAGATAACGAGGGTAGGAGACAGTAGTAGATAACGAGGGTAGGAGACACTAGTAGATAACGAAGGAAGGAGACAGTAGTAGATAACGAGGGTAAGGAGACAGGGAAGGAGACACTAGTAGATAACGAGGGTAGGGGAGAGTAGTAGATAACGAGGGTAGGAGACAGTAGTAGATAACGAGGGAAGGAGACAGTAGTAGATAACGAGGGTAGGAGACAGTAGTAGATAACGAGGGTAGGAGACAGTAGTAGATAACGAGGGTAGGAGACAGTAGTAGATAACGAGGGTAGGAGACAGTAGTAGATAACGAGGGAAGGAGACAGTAGTAGATAACGAGGGTAGGAGACAGTAGTAGATAACGAGGGTAGGAGACACTAGTAGATAACGAGGGAAGGGGAGAGTAGTAGATAACGAGGGTAGGAGACAGTAGTAGATAACGAGAGTAGGAGACACTAGTAGATAACGAGGGAAGGGGAGAGTAGTAGATAACGAGGGTAGGAGACACTAGTAGATAACGAGGGTAGTAGATAACGAGGGAAGGAGACACTAGTAGATAACGAGGGAAGGGGAGAGTAGTAGATAACGAGGGTAGGAGACAGTAGTAGATAACGAGGGAAGGAGACACTAGTAGATAACGAGGGGAGGGGACAGTAGTAGATAACGAGGGTAGGAGACAGTAGTAGATAACGAGGGAAGGAGACACTAGTAGATAACGAGGGAAGGGGAGAGTAACGAGGGTAGGAGACAGTAGTAGATAACGAGGGAAGAGACAGTAGTAGATAACGAGGGTAGGAGACGTAGGGATAACGAGGGAAGGAGACACTAGTAGATAACGAGGGTAGGGGACAGTAGTAGATAACGAGGGTAGGAGACAGTAGGATAACGAGGGTAGGAGACACTAGTAGATAACGAGGGAGGGGACAGTAGTAGTAGTAGATAACGAGGGGAGACAGTAGTAGATAACGAGGGAAGGAGACAGTAGTAGAGAGGGTAGGAGACAGTAGTAGATAACGAGGGAAGGAGACACTAGTAGATAACGAGGGTAGGAGACACTAGTAGATAACGAGGGTAGGAGACAGTAGTAGATAACGAGGGAAGGAGACAGTAGTAGATAACGAGGGAAGGAGACACTAGTAGATAACGAGAGTAGGAGACAGTAGTAGATAACGAGGGTAGGAGACAGTAGTAGATAACGAGAGTAGGAGACAGTAGTAGATAACGAGGGTAGGAGACAGTAGTAGATAACGAGAGTAGGAGACAGTAGTAGATAACGAGGGTAGGGGACAGTAGTAGATAACGAGGGAAGGAGACACTAGTAGATAACGAGGGTAGGAGACAGTAGTAGATAACGAGGGAAGGAGACACTAGTAGATAACGAGGGTAGGAGACAGTAGTAGATAACGAGGGAAGGAGACACTAGTAGATAACGAGAGTAGGAGACAGTAGTAGATAACGAGGGTAGGAGACAGTAGTAGATAACGAGAGTAGGAGACAGTAGTAGATAACGAGGGTAGGAGACAGTAGTAGATAACGAGAGTAGGAGACAGTAGTAGATAACGCGGGCAGCAGACACTAGTAGATAACGAGAGTAGGAGACAGTAGTAGATAACGAGGGTAGGAGACAGTAGTAGATAACGAAGGAAGGAGACAGTAGTAGATAACGAGGGTAGGAGACAGTAGTAGATAACGAGGGAAGGAGTAGATAACGAGGGTAGGAGACAGTAGTAGATAACGAGGGAAGGAGACAGTAGTAGATAACGAGGGAAGGAGACAGTAGTAGATAACGAGGGAAGGAGACAGTAGTAGATAACGAGGGTAGGGGAGAGTAGTAGATAACGAGGGTAGGTAGTAGATAACGAGGGGAGTAGTAGATAACGAGGGAAGGAGACACTAGTAGATAACGAGGGTAGGGGAGAGTAGTAGATAACGAGGGTAGGGGAGAGTAGTAGATAACGAGGGTAGGAGACAGTAGTAGATAACGAGGGTAGGGGACAGTAGTAGATAACGAGGGTAGGGGACAGTAGTAGATAACGAGGGTAGGAGACAGTAGTAGATAACGAGGGTAGGGGAGAGTAGTAGATAACGAGGGTAGGAGACAGTAGTAGATAACGAGGGTAGGAGACAGTAGTAGATAACGAGGGTAGGGGAGAGTAGTAGATAACGAGGGTAGGGGAGAGTAGTAGATAACGAGGGTAGGGGAGAGTAGTAGATAACGAGGGTAGGGGAGAGTAGTAGATAACGAGGGTAGGAGACAGTAGTAGATAACGAGGGTAGGGGAGAGTAGTAGATAACGAGGGTAGGAGACAGTAGTAGATAACGAGGGAAGGAGACACTAGTAGATAACGAGGGTAGGAGACACTAGTAGATAACGAGGGTAGGAGACAGTAGTAGATAACGAGGGTAGGAGACAGTAGTAGATAACGAGGGTAGGGGACAGTAGTAGATAACGAGGGTAGGAGACAGTAGTAGATAACGAGGGTAGGAGACAGTAGTAGATAACGAGGGTAGGAGACAGTAGTTGATAACGAGGGTAGGAGACAGTAGTAGATAACGAGGGTAGGGGAGAGTAGTAGATAACGAGGGAAGGAGACAGTAGTAGATAACGAGGGTAGGAGACAGTAGTAGATAACGAGGGTAGGAGACAGTAGTAGATAACGAGGGTAGGAGACAGTAGTAGATAACGAGGGTAGGGGAGAGTAGTAGATAACGAGGGTAGGGGAGAGTAGTAGATAACGAGGGTAGGAGACAGTAGTAGATAACGAGGGAAGGAGACAGTAGTAGATAACGAGGGTAGGAGACAGTAGTAGATAACGAGGGAAGGAGACAGTAGTAGATAACGAGGGAAGGGGAGAGTAGTAGATAACGAGGGAAGGAGACACTAGTAGATAACGAGGGTAGGGGAGAGTAGTAGATAACGAGGGTAGGGGAGAGTAGTAGATAACGAGGGAAGGAGACACTAGTAGATAACGAGGGTAGGAGACACTAGTAGATAACGAGGGTAGGGGAGAGTAGTAGATAACGAGGGTAGGGGAGAGTAGTAGATAACGAGGGTAGGAGACAGGGTAGGAGACAGTAGTAGATAACGAGGGTAGGAGACAGTAGTAGATAACGAGGGTAGTAGATAACGAGGGAGGAGACAGTAGTAGATAACGGGGGTAGGAGACAGTAGTAGATAACGAGGGTAGGGGACAGTAGTAGATAACGAGGGTAGGAGACACTAGTAGATAACGAGGGTAGGGGACAGTAGTAGATAACGAGGGTAGGAGACACTAGTAGATAACGAGGGTAGGAGACAGTAGTAGATAACGAGGGTAGGAGACAGTAGTAGATAACGAGGGTAGGAGACAGTAGTAGATAACGAGGGTAGGAGACAGTAGTAGATAACGAGGGAAGGAGACAGTAGTAGATAACGAGGGTAGGGGAGAGTAGTAGATAACGAGGGTAGGAGACAGTAGTAGATAACGAGGGAAGGAGACAGTAGTAGATAACGAGGGTAGGAGACAGTAGTAGATAACGAGGGTAGGAGACAGTAGTAGATAACGAGGGTAGGAGACAGTAGTAGATAACGAGGGTAGGAGACAGTAGTAGATAACGAGGGAAGGAGACAGTAGTAGATAACGAGGGTAGAGGAGACAGTAGTAGATAACGAGGGTAGGAGACAGTAGTAGATTACGAGGGTAGGAGACAGTAGTAGATAACGAGGGTAGGAGACAGTAGTAGATAACGAGGGTAGGAGACAGTAGTAGATAACGAGGGTAGGAGACACTAGTAGATAACGAGGGTAGGAGACAGTAGTAGATAACGAGGGAAGGAGACACTAGTAGATAACGAGAGTAGGAGACAGTAGTAGATAACGAGGGTAGGAGACAGTAGTAGATAACGAGGGAAGGAGACAGTAGTAGATAACGAGGGTAGGAGACAGTAGTAGATAACGAGGGTAGGGGACAGTAGTAGATAACGAGGGTAGGGGAGAGTAGTAGATAACGAGGGTAGGGGAGAGTAGTAGATAACGAGGGTAGGAGACAGTAGTAGATAACGGGGGTAGGAGACAGTAGTAGATAACGAGGGTAGGGGACAGTAGTAGATAACGAGGGTAGGGGAGAGTAGTAGATAACGAGGGTAGGAGACAGTAGTAGATAACGAGGGTAGGAGACAGTAGTAGATAACGACAGTAGTAGATAACGAGGGTAGGAGACAGGGTAGTAGATAACGAGGGTAGGAGACAGTAGTAGATAACGAGGGTAGGAGACACTAGTAGATAACGAGGGTAGGGGAGAGTAGTAGATAACGAGGGTAGGAGACAGGGTAGTAGATAACGAGGGTAGGAGACAGGGTAGTAGATAACGAGGGTAGGGGACAGTAGTAGATAACGAGGGTAGGGGAGAGTAGTAGATAACGAGGGTAGGGGACAGTAGTAGATAACGAGGGTAGGAGACAGTAGTAGATAACGAGGGTAGGAGACAGTAGTAGATAACGAGGGTAGGGGAGAGTAGTAGATAACGAGGGTAGGAGACAGTAGTAGATAACGAGGGTAGGAGACAGTAGTAGATAACGAGGGTAGGAGACAGTAGTAGATAACGAGGGTAGGAGACAGTAGTAGATAACGAGGGTAGGAGACAGTAGTAGATAACGAGGGTAGGAGACACTAGTAGATAACGGGGGTAGGGGACAGTAGTAGATAACGAGGGTAGGAGACACTAGTAGATAACGGGGGTAGGAGACAGTAGTAGATAACGAGGGTAGGAGACACTAGTAGATAACGAGAGTAGGAGACAGTAGTAGATAACGAGGGTAGGAGACAGTAGTAGATAACGAAGGAAGGAGACAGTAGTAGATAACGAGGGTAGGAGACAGTAGTAGATAACGAGGGAAGGAGACACTAGTAGATAACGAGAGTAGGAGACAGTAGTAGATAACGAGGGTAGGAGACAGTAGTAGATAACGAGAGTAGGAGACAGTAGTAGATAACGAGGGAAGGAGACACTAGTAGATAACGAGGGAAGGGGAGAGTAGTAGATAACGAGGGTAGGAGACAGTAGTAGATAACGAGGGAAGGAGACACTAGTAGATAACGAGGGTAGGAGACAGTAGTAGATAACGAGGGAAGGAGACAGTAGTAGATAACGAGGGTAGGAGACAGTAGTAGATAACGAGGGAAGGAGACAGTAGTAGATAACGAGGGTAGGAGACAGTAGTAGATAACGAGGGAAGGAGACAGTAGTAGATAACGAGGGAAGGAGACAGTAGTAGATAACGAGGGTAGGAGACAGTAGTAGATAACGAGGGTAGGAGACAGTAGTAGATAACGAGGGTAGGAGACAGTAGTAGATAACGAGGGTAGGAGACAGTAGTAGATAACGAGGGTAGGGGACAGTAGTAGATAACGAGGGTAGGAGACAGTAGTAGATAACGAGGGTAGGGGACAGTAGTAGATAACGAGGGTAGGGGACAGTAGTAGATAACGAGGGTAGGGGACAGTAGTAGATAACGAGGGTAGGGGACAGTAGTAGATAACGAGGGTAGGGGAGAGTAGTTGATAACGAGGGTAGGGGAGAGTAGTAGATAACGAGGGTAGGGGAGAGTAGTAGATAACGAGGGTAGGGGAGAGTAGTTGATAACGAGGGTAGGAGACAGTAGTAGATAACGAGGGTAGGGGACAGTAGTAGATAACGAGGGTAGGAGACAGTAGTAGATAACGAGGGGAGGGGGACAGTAGTAGATAACGAGGGTAGGTGACAGTAGTAGATAACGAGGGTAGGAGACAGTAGTAGATAACGAGGGTAGGAGACAGTAGTAGATAACGAGGGTAGGAGACAGTAGTAGATAACGACGGTAGGGGACAGTAGTAGATAACGAGGGGAGGGTGTTAGTACTAGATAACGAGGGGAGGGGAGAGTAGTAGATAACGAGGGGAGGGGAGAGTACTAGATAACGAGGGGAGGGGAGAGTAGTACTAGATAACGAGGGGGAGACAGTACTAGATAACGAGGGGAGGGGACAGTACTAGATAACGAGGGGAGGGGACAGTACTAGATAACGAGGGGAGGGTGTTAGTACTAGATAACGAGGGGAGGGGACAGTACTAGATAACGAGGGGAGGGGACAGTAGTAGATAACGAGGGGAGGGGACAGTACTAGATAACGAGGGGAGGGGGATAGTACTAGATAACGCGGGGAGGGTGTTAGTACTAGATAATAACGAGGGGAGGGGGATAGTACTAGATAACGAGGGGAGGGGACAGTACTAGATAACGAGGGGAGGGGACAGTACTAGATAACGAGGGGAGGGGACAGTACTAGATAACGAGGGGAGGGTGTTAGTACTAGATAACGAGGGGAGGGGGATAGTACTAGATAACGAGGGGAGGGTGTACTAGTACTAGATAACGCGGGGTGGGGGAAAGTACTAGATAACGAGGGGAGGGTGTTAGTACTAGATAACGAGGGGAGGGTGTTAGTACTAGATAACGAGGGGAGGGGACAGTACTAGATAACGAGGGGAGGGTGTTAGTACTAGATAACGAGGGGAGGGTGTTAGTACTAGATAACGAGGGGAGGGGACAGTACTAGATAACGAGGGGAGGGTGTTAGTACTAGATAACGAGGGGAGGGTGTTAGTACTAGATAACGAGGGGAGGGGACAGTACTAGATAACGAGGGGAGGGGACAGTACTAGATAACGAGGGGAGGGTGTTAGTACTAGATAACGAGGGGAGGGGACAGTACTAGATAACGAGGGGAGGGGACAGTACTAGATAACGAGGGGAGGGGACAGTACTAGATAACGAGGGGAGGGGACAGTACTAGATAACGAGGGGAGGGGACAGTACTAGATAACGAGGGGAGGGTGTTAGTACTAGATAACGAGGGGAGGGTGTTAGTACTAGATAACGAGGGGAGGGGGATAATTGGTTGGGGGAGACAGCCTCTAAATGAGGGTGTGTACATGCGCCGAATAAAGGTTACGTACTGTTTGCATGCCACACCTGGGTATCACGTACTGTTTGCATGCCACACCTGGGTATCACGTACTGTTTGCATGCCACACCTGGGTATCACGTACTGTTTGCATGCCACACCTGGGTATCACGTACTCTTTGCATGCCACACCTGGGTATCACGTACTGTTTGCATGCCACACCTGGGTATCACGTACTGTTTGCATGCCACACCTGGGTATCACGTACTGTTTGCATGCCACACCTGGGTATCACGTACTGTTTGCATGCCACACCTGGGTATCACGTACTGTTTGCATGCCACACCTGGGTATCACGTACTCTTTGCATGCCACACCTGGGTATCACGTACTCTTTGCATGCCACACCTGGGTATCACGTACTGTTTGCATGCCACACCTGGGTATCACGTACTGTTTGCATGCCACACCTGGGTATCACGTACTGTTTGCATGCCACACCTGGGTATCACGTACTGTTTGCATGCCACACCTGGGTATCACGTACTCTTTGCATGCCACACCTGGGTATCACGTACTCTTTGCATGCCACACCTGGGTATCACGTACTCTTTGCATGCCACACCTGGGTATCACGTACTCTTTGCATGCCACACCTGGGTATCACGTACTCTTTGCATGCCACACCTGGGTATCACGTACTCTTTGCATGCCACACCTGGGTATCACGTACTCTTTGCATGCCACACCTGGGTATCACGTACTCTTTGCATGCCACACCTGGGTATCACGTACTCTTTGCATGCCACACCTGGGTATCACGTACTCTTTGCATGCCACACCTGGGTATCACGTACTCTTTGCATGCCACACCTGGGTATCACGTACTCTTTGCATGCCACACCTGGGTATCACGTACTGTTTGCATGCCACACCTGGGTATCACGTACTCTTTGCATGCCACACCTGGGTATCACGTACTCTTTGCATGCCACACCTGGGTATCACGTACTCTTTGCATGCCACACCTGGGTATCACGTACTCTTTGCATGCCACACCTGGGTATCACGTACTCTTTGCATGCCACACCTGGGTATCACGTACTGTTTGCATGCCACACCTGGGTATCACGTACTCTTTGCATGCCACACCTGGGTATCACGTACTCTTTGCATGCCACACCTGGGTATCACGTACTGTTTGCATGCCACACCTGGGTATCACGTACTGTTTGCATGCCACACCTGGGTATCACGTACTCTTTGCATGCCACACCTGGGTATCACGTACTCTTTGCATGCCACACCTGGGTATCACGTACTCTTTGCATGCCACACCTGGGTATCACGTACTGTTTGCATGCCACACCTGGGTATCACGTACTCTTTGCATGCCACACCTGGGTATCACGTACTCTTTGCATGCCACACCTGGGTATCACGTACTCTTTGCATGCCACACCTGGGTATCACGTACTCTTTGCATGCCACACCTGGGTATCACGTACTCTTTGCATGCCACACCTGGGTATCACGTACTCTTTGCATGCCACACCTGGGTATCACGTACTGTTTGCATGCCACACCTGGGTATCACGTACTGTTTGCATGCCACACCTGGGTATCACGTACTGTTTGCATGCCACACCTGGGTATCACGTACTCTTTGCATGCCACACCTGGGTATCACGTACTCTTTGCATGCCACACCTGGGTATCACGTACTCTTTGCATGCCACACCTGGGTATCACGTACTCTTTGCATGCCACACCTGGGTATCACGTACTCTTTGCATGCCACACCTGGGTATCACGTACTCTTTGCATGCCACACCTGGGTATCACGTACTGTTTGCATGCCACACCTGGGTATCACGTACTCTTTGCATGCCACACCTGGGTATCACGTACTCTTTGCATGCCACACCTGGGTATCACGTACTCTTTGCATGCCACACCTGGGTATCACGTACTCTTTGCATGCCACACCTGGGTATCACGTACTCTTTGCATGCCACACCTGGGTATCACGTACTCTTTGCATGCCACACCTGGGTATCACGTACTGTTTGCATGCCACACCTGGGTATCACGTACTGTTTGCATGCCACACCTGGGTATCACGTACTGTTTGCATGCCACACCTGGGTATCACGTACTCTTTGCATGCCACACCTGGGTATCACGTACTCTTTGCATGCCACACCTGGGTATCACGTACTCTTTGCATGCCACACCTGGGTATCACGTACTCTTTGCATGCCACACCAGGGAATCACGTACTCTTTGCATGCCACACCTGGGTATCACGTACTGGTTGCATGCCACACCTGGGTATCACGTACTGTTTGCATGCCACACCTGGGTATCACGTACTGTTTGCATGCCACACCTGGGTATCACGTACTGTTTGCATGCCACACCTGGGTATCACGTACTGTTTGCATGCCACACCTGGGTATCACGTACTGTTTGCATGCCACACCTGGGTATCACGTACTGTTTGCATGCCACACCTGGGTATCACGTACTGTTTGCATGCCACACCTGGGTATCACGTACTGTTTGCATGCCACACCTGGGTATCACGTACTGTTTGCATGCCACACCTGGGTATCACGTACTGTTTGCATGCCACACCTGGGTATCACGTACTGTTTGCATGCCACACCTGGGTATCACGTACTGTTTGCATGCCACACCTGGGTATCACGTACTGTTTGCATGCCACACCTGGGTATCACGTACTGTTTGCATGCCACACCTGGGTATCACGTACTCTTTGCATGCCACACCTGGGTATCACGTACTCTTTGCATGCCACACCTGGGTATCACGTACTGTTTGCATGCCACACCTGGGTATCACGTACTCTTTGCATGCCACACCTGGGTATCACGTACTCTTTGCATGCCACACCTGGGTATCACGTACTCTTTGCATGCCACACCTGGGTATCACGTTCTCTTTGCATGCCACACCTGGGTATCACGTACTGTTTGCATGCCACACCTGGGTATCACGTACTCTTTGCATGCCACACCTGGGTATCACGTACTGTTTGCATGCCACACCTGGGTATCACGTACTCTTTTCATGCCACACCTGGGTATCACGTACTCTTTGCATGCCACACCTGGGTATCACGTACTCTTTGCATGCCACACCTGGGTATCACGTACTCTTTGCATGCCACACCTGGGTATCACGTACTCTTTGCATGCCACACCTGGGTATCACGTTCTCTTTGCATGCCACACCTGGGTATCACGTACTGTTTGCATGCCACACCTGGGTATCACGTACTCTTTGCATGCCACACCTGGGTATCACGTACTGTTTGCATGCCACACCTGGGTATCACGTACTCTTTGCATGCCACACCTGGGTATCACGTACTGTTTGCATGCCACACCTGGGTATCACGTACTCTTTGCATGCCACACCTGGGTATCACGTACTGTTTGCATGCCACACCTGGGTATCACGTACTCTTTGCATGCCACACCTGGGTATCACGTACTGTTTGCATGCCACACCTGGGTATCACGTACTCTTTGCATGCCACACCTGGGTATCACATGTTTCTCAGAATTATATAAGAAAGACGCTACATACATAAAAAAAACGAATACAAAGAACCATAAGGGAGGAAATTGACACAATAATCAAGTTGGGTCAGCAGCTGCGTCTTCCTTCTCGACTCTTCTGCACGCACCTGTTATTTGTATGTTATGCGGGTTTAAACGTTGCTTAAAACGTACAAACCAGCCAAGACTTGCCACCAAGGTTTAACTTTTAGCACCGGAACACTGATTTTTTCTTGTAGATCTTGGAATAAACTTAAAGCTTTTATTTATATTGTTATTATTGAACATGGAGAGTCAGGTGGGTGATGCTGCTCCGCCATCCTGATGCTCGAATCTTCTTATATTTTTCCTTCCTGGCTGGGAATGAGTTTATTTTTTTCATCGACGTTATAACGAAACGGCGTTGAACGAAAAGACGTTAAGTAAGGACTTAATATATATCACCTCACTTCTGGTGGGGAGACATGACCACGTCGTGTCTGATACTTTAAGTTATTATTATGGGCACACACACACACACACAATATCCCTTCCACACAAATGAACCCATCCATTCATCCCCCTCCCCCCTCCCTCCCCCTTCCCACCACCACCAATGAACCTCTCCGCCACTTACCCCCACCTCCCCTCCACCTAATACCGGCAACTCGATTAACTTTGCTCACCTCCATCTTTTCCCCTCTCCCTCACCCCTCCCCATCCATCACCTTCCCCTCCCCTCCCCACCCCTCCCTTCACCTCCCCTCCCCTCCCCTCCCTTCTCCTCCATCCCCCTACTCTCTTTCACTCAACTTTTTCCTCTTTTTAAGAGTTTTACGTTAAGATTCTACAATCCCCTACCAATCCCCCCACCCCCCAACACCCCCCACCAACCCCTACAACTCCCTATTACCCCTGCCCTCTTACGACCCCCTACAACTCCCTATTACCCCTTACCACCCCTACCATATTTACTACCTTCTACTCCCCCTTGCTACCCCTTTACCACCCTTTACCTCCCCCTATTACCCCTACCATGCCCTACCACCCCTATTACCCCCTACCATCCCCTACCACCCCTACCACCCCCAACCACCTCTTACTACACGTACCATCGCCTTCCATTCTTACCACCCCTATCACCTGGTCCAGTCCTCTACCATCCCCCACAACCCCTATCATCCATACCACCTCTATCATCCCCTACCCCACTTACCACACATAAACACCCAGTACCACCCCCTACCATCCCTATCACCCCCCACCACCCTCCTCTCCAAGATACGATATTACGTGCTGCAAACTGCCCTTCTCACACTGTACCATTCACTCATTTATCCATACCACACCTATGCTATTTGTGCTTGGGGATTAACTGCAGCAACACATCTAAAGCCAATAGTAACCCAACAAAAAGCTGCAGTAAGAATGATCACTAAATCCCATCCCTGGCAACACATCCCCCCACTCTTCATAGATCTAAACTTACTCCCTGTTCAGAACATCCACACTTACTACTGTGCAATCTATATCTACAGGACCTTAAATTCCAATATTAACCTTGACCTAAAACGCTTTCTTGATAGTTGTGACAGAACCCATAGGCATAACACCAGACACAAACATCTCTATGACATTCCCCGTGTCTGACTAAACCTTTACAAGAATTTAATGTGTGTCAAAGGACCTAAAATCTGGAACACCCTACCTGAAAACTCTAGAACTGCAGACACACTCATCACTTTCAAAACTACAGTTAGAAAACATCTTATCTCCCTGATCCACCCCGACAACTAACTACATGATAACCACCTGGTGGTTCACACTTACACTCACTCACCCACTGACTATAAACATAGAAATACGAATCTTAATCGTAAAATAATGAATACTAACTAGTCATATGTTTGCCTATGATACTCCAATATAGACACTAGGTATTGTGCCAAAACGAAAACATTCACATTGCTAAACTCACAAACTATAATGTAGTCACTTAGCCTTAATATCATAATCTGTAATAATTTAAAGTTTAGAATTAATCTAAGTTTGCCCGAAATGCCTAGCCATGCTAGGTGTCCTAGCCATGCTAGGTGTCCTAGCCATGCTAGGTGTCCTAGTGGCCCCCTCTCTAATTAGCATTTTAAAACATGTAAACCACACAATATTCAAAATCTGTAAACCCAGCATTGTAATCCTTATAGAGAATAAACTTGATTGATTGATTGATAGATTGATTGATTGACTGTAACCCCTACCATCTCTACCACCCCTAGCATCTCCACCACCCTCTACTATCCCCTACCACAACCTACTACACCTACCACCCCCTACTATCCCCTACCACAACCTACTACACCTACCACTCCCTACTATCCCCTACCACAACCTACTACACCTACAACCCTCTACCACCCTTGTAACCCCTACCATCCCTACCACCCCTACCATAATATACCACCCCTACCACAACCTACCACCCCCTACCACAACCTACCACCCCTAACACAACCTACCACCCCTAACACAACCTATCACCTCTACCACAACTTACCATCCCTTACCACAACCTACCACCCCCTACAATAACCTACCACCCCAACGACAACCTACTACCCCTTACAACAAACTACCACCCTTACCACAAACTATCACCCCTATTATAACCTGCCACCCCCTACCATAACCCACCACCCCTACCAAAACCTAGCACCCCTAAGATAACATACCACCCCCTACCACAACATGCCACCCCTACCATAACCTACCACCCCTACCACAACCTACCACCCTTACCACAAACTATCCCCCTGCCACAACCTACCACCCCTTACTATAACCTACCAACCCCTACCACCCCTACCAAAACCTATCACCCCTACCATAGCCTACCACTACCTACCACAATATACGACCCCTTACCATAACCTACCACCCCCTACCACAATCTACCACCCCTTAGCACAACCTACTACCCTCTACCACCCTTACCATAATCTACCACACCCTACCACAACCTACTACCCTCTGCAACCCCTACCACAACCTACCACCGTTACCATAATTTACCACCCCTACCACCCCCTACCACCCCTGTACCAGAGAGAGAGAGAGAGAGAGAGATAGCGTGGATTATTCCATCTAGATTAAGTGAAGCCAGGGATCACTGAGTGCAGAGAGATGAGAGGTGAGAGAAATTGGTGAGAGAAGATGAGGGGAGTGGAGAGAGGGGGGAGAGGAATGGAGAGTGACAGAGTGAGGAGAATAAGAGAAGGGTGAACGAGACACCAAAGGTCATAGTGAGAGAGAGAGAGAGAGAGAGAGAGAGAGAGAGAGAGAGAGAATTGAATATTATATACATATATATATATATACATATATATATATATATATATATATATATATATATATATATATATATATATATATATATATATATATATATATATATATATGTGTATATATATATATATATATATATATATATATATATATATCGTGCCGAATATGTAAAACTGGTCAATTAGCAAGAACTCATTTAAAATTAAATCCTTTCTAAAATTTTCTCTTATACGTTTAAAGATATATTTTTTTCATTAATGTTAATGTAAAAATTTTTAATTTTGCACCAAAGGAATCTTAGAAAACTTACCTAACCTTATTATAACAAGAACAATTTATTTTAGCCTAACCCAACTAAATATATTTTAGATTTGTTTACAATTATTTAATACTAAACAAACACAGTGAAATATATTTTTTTCGTTATGTTCAGAATGATTTTGGCGAAATTATTGCATACACAAATTTTCACTTGTCCTATATGGCAAGATGAGCGTTGCTATTTAAGCCAAGATCGCAAGTTCTGCCTATTCGGCACGACATATACATTCATACATACATATATATATATATATATATATATATATATATATATATATATATATATATATATATATATATATATATATATATATATATATATATATATATATATATATATAATCATCAACAATTCGTATTTCGAAGGCCAGGTCGACACACGAACGCTGTCGTTCACGAAGACACAGTCACTAAATCAACGTTCAAACGAGTCCGAGCGCTCGTAGTTGCATTACGTTACCCTAATAAAATATAAATAACGTTTGTTTTATTATTTGCTTCAAACTAAGGTCATTTTCTCTCAGTCAGACGCAATTAAACCAGTATAAAATGGAGCGGTTTATTTTTTAGCGTTCGTAGTTTAATTCGTGTGGAATTTCCTGGTTTGTGTTTTTTTGCTTGTTAGGGAGGTTTAACGGCCGATATTGGCTGTTACAGTAGTTTGCTATTTAAAGTTTAGTGTTGGTAGTTCATCGTTGAACGTTGTTAGTTGAACAGTCAGTATTAATAGTTGAACAGTTAGTATTGATGGTTGAACAGTTAGTTAGTATTGATGGTTGAACAGTTAGTATTGATGGCTGAACAGTTAGTATTGATGGATGAACAGTTAGTATTGATGGTTGAACAGTTAGTATTGATGGTTGAACAGTTAGTATTGATGGTTGAACAGTTAGTATTGATGGTTGAACAGTTAGTATTGATTGTTGAACAGTTAGTATTGATTGATGAACAGTTAGTATTGATTTTTGAACAGTTAGTTAGTATTGATGGTTGAACAGTTAGTTAGTATTCATGGTTGAACAGTTAGTATTGATGGTTGAACAGTTAGTTAGTATTGATGGTTGAACAGTTAGTACTGATGGCTGAACAGTTAGTATTGATTGTTGAACAGTTAGTTAGTATTGATGGTTGAACAGTTAGTTAGTATTGATGGTTGAGCAGTTAGTACTGATGGCTGAACAGTTAGTACTGATGGCTGAACAGTTAGTTAGTATTGATGGTTGAACAGTTAGTATTGATGGTTGAACAGTTAGTATTGATGGTTGAACAGTTAGTATTAATGGTTGAACAGTTAGTATTGATTGTTGAACAGTTAGTATTGATGGATGAACAGTTAGTATTGATGGCTGAACAGTTAGTATTAATGGTTGAACAGTTAGTATTGATGGTTGAACAGTTAGTATTGATGGTTGAACAGTTAGTATTGATGGATGAACAGTTAATATTGATGGCTGAACAGTTAGTATTGATGGTTGAACAGTTAGTATTGATGGATGAACAGTTAGTATTGATGGCTGAACAGTTAGTATTGATGGTTGAACAGTTAGTATTGATGGTTGAACAGTTAGTATTGATGGCTGAACAGTTAGTATTGATGGTTGAACAGTTAGTATTGATGGATGAACAGTTAGTATTGATGGCTGAACAGTTAGTATTGATGGTTGAACAGTTAGTATTGATGGCTGAACAGTTAGTATTGATGGTTGAACAGTTAGTATTGATGGATGAACAGTTAGTATTGATGGCTGAACAGTTAGTATTGATGGATGAACAGTTAGTATTGATGGCTGAACAGTTAGTATTGATGGATGAACAGTTAGTATTGATGGCTGAACAGTTAGTATTGATGGTTGAACAGTTAGTATTGATGGTTGAACAGTTAGTTAGTATTGATGGTTGAAAAGTTAGTATTGATGGTTTGTTGCAACCCCTGAATGGGTTGCAATGATTATTATGTATATATATAATTATTACCTTTTCATATAATTTTATATTCCTTATATTTGCGATAATAGCTAAATCGTAAATGTATTGCTTTATATTGTTATTTGATGTAGCTTCCTTTGTTAGGTAGGATGTAACATATTATGTGCTCAGTTCAAGTCTTGATTGTCTAACTACTGTAATTATCGCTTGTGGCTCGTTAGACTGCCGGCTTCTCGTTGTTGCTGGGCGACAGCTCTCCACGGAGCTATCAAGTGATCGAGGGGGGGGGTGTCCTCACCTCGCTTGAAGTATTCAGTCTGGTCTAGACTCTCTTGGTGGTTGGACAGATTGTCTGTCTCATTATTCTTGTTAGTTCTGTAGAACTCTGTTCACAGAACATTGTATAGACTTAGTGATTTTCGACGTTGTACTGAGGTTGTGTGTCTCATAGACACTCGAAACATCTCAGGTCCTGAGCTTTAGCTTCTCACCTAACTTGTACTGGTATCTGTGTATTATCAAAGTCGGGGATTTTCTTATGCTGAACTTAGATTCAGTAGTATGGGAGTTTTGTGACTTTTGTGGAGGATCTGCTGATGGTCCCTACTTAGTGTCGTTATATTATCTCCTTGTTCCTGATTCTGTGTAACAGTTGCTTGTTATTTTGTTGTTCGGCTTATCAGTCGTTTTTATTGTTCAAGCAGACTGTTCTGGTTGCCAGTCGGTCAAGAAGTTAGTTTATGTGAGGACTTTGTCAGTCACTTGTTTAAGTCTAGTCGAGTCTTGAGACATAGCGAACTACTTAGAGCACTTACACACATACACCAACTTACTTGTACATATTTGTAATATCTTATTAAATGTTAATGTACCAGATGGTACTTAAGAATTATAAATGTGATATGTGTTTCAGCACAATAACATTGTACTTGAGAGAAGTGATATTATTATGATTACTGTGATTAATTTAATTTAATTTAATAAATTTATTAAATTTTAATTTCTCTAGTTAGTAGCCTACCAGTTGTAATCCTAAAGCACTAATAATTCATACTGAATTCTAATGGATAATTGGACAAGGATACTGACTACTTGTTACGAAAACCCAGTAACAGGCTGGATGCTAGAAGGGCAGTCCTTTCTAGTATTCACTGGAGATCTCTAAGCTTTTAGAATCGCGTTTTTTGTAACATGGTTGAACAGTTAGTACTGATGGCTGAACAGTTAGTATTGATGGTTGAACAGTTAGTTTGTCTTGTAAGGTTGAACAGCTAGTATTGATGGTTGAACAGTTAGTTAGTATTAATGGTTAAACAGTTAGTATTGATGGTTGAACAGTTAGTATTGATGGTTGAACAGTTAGTATTGATGGTTGAACAGTTAGTATTGATGGTTGAACAGTTAGTATTGATGGCTGAAAAGTTAGTCAACATGGTTCTTCATGGTTAGTTTGGAGTCAAATTTCACCCCAAGGATATCAACTTCTTCTCCAGGTGCCAACATCGTCCAATTCATCCTTACTACTGCACCAGCATTATCATCATGGTGCTTAGAGACTATCATTTGCGTTTTCTCAGGTGCAAATGTTATTTGCCATCTATTTCCCCAAGCTGATATAGCTCTCAGCTGGTGATTGATGTAGCTTAGAGCAGCTGGCATTTCTTCTCTTGGATAAGTGAATGTCAGTGTACAGTCGTCTGCATATGCATGTGATTCTGGGATGAGATGAAGAAGGTCGTTGAAGTAGACATTCCATAACAGTGGACCCAGCACGCTTCCTTGTGGAACGCTTGCCCCAATAGGATGCCTTGCTGATTCCGTTCCATTGAGGACTACACTTAGAGATCTACCATGAAGGTAATCACTGAGGAGACATAGCGTAGAGCCTGCAATTCCCAGTGCTTGAAGTTTTGCTAAGAGGCCCTGGTGCCACACCCGGTCGAAAGCGCCAGCAATGTCCAGTGCTACCACACAGCTGACTTTGGATTCATCCAGTGACTGGTGCCACTTAGTGGAGAGGTTTAACAACAGATCAGCAGCAGAGTAACCTTTCCTGAAGCCATATTGACGATCACTAAGTAGTGAGTGGTAGTCAAAAAAAAAAATCTGTCATTTGTCTTGAGATTATTGTCTCAAGGATCTTACCAGTGATTGACAGGGAGTGACACTGGTCTGTAGTTGCTGATTTCTGCTCTGCTCTTCTTTTGTGAACAGGGACTACATTTGCCTCTTTCCATAGAGATGGCCATTTACACTGTACTAGGCAGTGCTGAAAGATGCGAGTTAGAGGTGCTGCTAGCTGGTCTGCACATTTTCTCAACAATCTTGGGCTCAACTTGTCTGGGCCCACAGCCTTTTCTTGGTCAAGTGATTTAAGAAGGAAATGCACCTCCTCCTGCCTTATTGTCACCACTGACAGTTTTGACACAGTTCTTGCAGCTAGCCAAGGAGGGTCCCTTGCTGGATCAGGAACTTGCATTTTGGTAGCAAAGTGTTCAGCAAAGAGGTCCGCCTTCTCTTGACTACTAGTAGAGGTGGTCCCATCCTGTCGATTTAGAGGTGGAATAAGTTCATCAGGCAGATAACCTTGTCTGTCCTTGACCAGGGACCACCAGGTTTTGGAGCCTACCCTACCTGATGCTAACTTTCTTTTAGTGTCCACCTCCCATTTAGCAATGGCCCACTTTTGAACATCACCCATATGCCTACAGGCTTGCATGTGCAAGTTCCTGTTATAGGTGGTAGGATGTCTCTTATACCTTCGCCATGCTTTGTACTCTCCTTAAGGATCCTTAACCTTGTCAAACCCTGTGTAAAAAAAAAAAAAAAAAAAAAAAAAAATAGAGAGAGAGAGAGAGAGAGAGAGAGAGAGAGAGAGAGAGAGAGAGAGAGAGAGAGAGAGAGAGAGAGAGAGAGAGAGAGAGAGAGAGAGAGAGACGTAGTAATATATATCAGTGAACCCAAGAGTATAAATTATTATTATTGTTTTAGTA